>NC_081564.1:56183842-56231511 GCF_022355385.1 Mustela nigripes | reverse complement strand
AAAAAAAAAAAAAAAAAAAAAAAAAAAAAAAAAAAAAAAAAAAAAAAGAAATTACATCTCTAAAGGCCATGGAAGGCATGATAACCTGATAGGTTAAAAGGCTTTCCAATAATTCTGGGTTAGGCTTTTAAAAAGTTCTCTTTTCCCAGATAACCTGTTCCTCATCCAATCAGCTCCCATGAAATTGAACCCCTTGAGTGAGCAGCTCACCTCATTAGTTTGAACACATCTAAGGAATAGTGATCTATTTGTGCAGTACACAATAGGCTCCAAACTTATTTAATATATTCCAAATCTGCCCAGGAAGAAGGTATTCAACCAGTGCTCTGTAAAACATAGTATTGCTGTATCTTTTCCTCACTCAGCCAGCCCCACCCTCCCTTTCTTGGCTCATACCTCCACTACTCATACAATTCCAATATGTCCTCTAGAATCCCAATATGCTACACCAAGGCACAGCTTTGTGTCTTCTGTCTTTACCTAAAATACTCCCTCCGATTCACTTAACTTAAAATTTAGATTTCACCTAAAAGTAATCATAATTCTGTAAATTTGAAGAAAAATTTTAAAATTAAAAAAAATATTTTTCTCTTATTCTCTCACTTGATCTTTATAGTAAGAAACACAATGTGTGCTATCACTTTACAAATAGAGCAAGGTAACTTACATGGCTGAAGGCCATATCACTTCTGGGACGCCCAAGGACCCTTTACAAATTCACCACAAATGAAGGTTGAATTCACTTGGTAGTTCAGCAAACCGCAGTTCCTAAATGTTCCCAATGACTTCCTGTTCAACAAATCCAATATATACTTTTTGGTTTTCTTACATTACTTCTCAGGATCAGTAACTCTTGAAGTACTATCTCCCTTCAGTTTTTTTGGCACAACTCTTTATGAATACTATTCCCATCTAGCTAGTCCTTCTCCTCTTCCTGCTAAGGCCCTATTTTTCCACATTTAATAAGAGCTAGGGTCTGTCTGTGGTTGGTCTTTCTTCATGCTCCCTGTTTCACATGCTCCCAAGCTTCACAAGCCAATTATACCCTGGTGATTTCCAGAAGCACATACCTGGTCCTGAATTTTATTCTCAACTCCGGATTCTTAAGTTGAACTTATCTTTAAAGATAATGTGGCCAAAATCAGTCATAACCTTTTTCTCTTTTAAAACCTGCTTTCCCCCATTTATGTCCTATACCATCTATTTATATGACCAATCCCGAAATGAGAATCATCCAGATGCTCTTAGCTCCCACAACAAATCCTCAGACCTAGTTTATCGTTGAATAGCTATCAAGTTGGCCTCCTTTCTATCCTGACTACCTCTGATTTAGTTCAGTCTTCAGCATCTTTCTCATCTGGAATACTGATCTTCAAAAACACCATTTATTTATTTATTTATTTATTTTTTAAAGATTTTATTTATTTATTTGACAGAGAGAGATCACAAGTAGGCAGAGAGGCAGGCAGAGAGAGAGAGGAGGAAGCAGGCTCCCTGCTGAGCAGAGAGCCCGATGTGGGACTCGATCCCAGGACCCTGAGATCATGACCTGAGCCGAAGGCAGCGGCTTAACCCACTGAGCCACCCAGGCGCCCCAAAAACACCATTTAGATCAATTCACCAGCCCCTATCTTCACTAATTAAAACCAAATGCTCCTCACCCCCACCTAGCTAATACCTCACAGGGTGAGTCCAACCCATTTTGCCATTCAAAACACTCTGTGATTTGGATTAAGCTTACTCTTGTTGCCTCATTTCCTTCCACCTTGCCTTTGTAACTTCCATCACGCCATTGTAACCTACACATCCAGTAAATCAAATTCCTGAAATTTCCTGACCACATTATGACAGTGTTGTCCAACAGAACCTTTTGTGATGATGTGAATGTTCTATGTCCATTCTATATAGTACCAGTCATAGGTGGGTAATTGGGAACTTAATATATGGCAGTGTGACTAGGGTACTAAATTTTTTTTTTTAATTCAATTCTAGTTAATTTAGATTTAAATTGTCAGGTGTAGCTAGTTGTTACCATATTAAACAGTGTAGCTCTAGGCTCTCTAGATCTTGGGATATGTCCCCCTCCCCAGAATGGTTTGTTTCTTTCTTTCTTTTTTTTTTAACCCCTTACTCACTGGCATGGTAATTTTCTGTTCATCTTTTAAGTCTCAACTTAATCACTGTTTAAAGTCTTTGCCCCCATCAACTCCCACAAGAGCTTACACACACACACACACACACACACACACACACACACACACATACACGGTATCCTTTATCATCCTGTGGTCATGCTTTCAAGAAATATTTACTGAGTACCTCTCGTATATTAAATGTTGTGCAAGCCAATGATTCACAGAAAGTAAGTCACAATTTTGTTATAAGGAATTTATTACTTATTAGAACAGACAACCATAAAACTCTGTGAGAGGTACTACCCTGGAAGTATCTACCTAAATGGTTCTCTGAACAATGCCATATTTATGTATATCTTCATGTTTTTTCAAATGCTTTTCCTTCTGTCTGGCATTCCCTCATTTGCCTTCTCTACTTGATTAATTCTTTTGTGGTTTAAGATTCAGAGCTAAAGAAACTCCCTCTGGGGACTTGTCCTTGATCGCCAGCTAGCCTCTCCTCTGTGCTCTGAAATCTTACCCTGAAACTATCTCCATCATAGACTTAGCATTCTTCATTACAAATATCTGGTTTGTTTCCCCTATACAGTGTGAAAGACAATGCCTGGTCTATAATTGGAACCCAAAAATGTTTGAAAATATGTGTCTATAAAATAAACAAGAGAGATATCATCAATTAATATTATTCTTCAACTTCTGCCCATAACATTCATAGAACTGTGACTTTTCACTTTTCATATTCTGAAAGACCTATATACAAGTCAAAATGAAAAAGCTTATTTAACTTATCCAAGAAACTACCTGAGCTTTGTCCTGAGTCCCTGCCTCTTCAGGGGACCAACACCTACAAGGAAAAAAAAGGTTTTAAGCATTTTGAAACTGAATACAATAGATGTTATATAGGGTTCACTTTTACTCAAAACACTAAAATCACCTATCACTATTTTAATCACGCACTACCTTTCCTCTTAGACTAAACAACCTAAGAATTTTTGCAATGGCCATTTTATAGTTTTGAAATTAAATAAGATAAATGACAAAAGAAAAAAAAAACATACCGGTAATAAGAGGCTCCCCCCCACACACAAAAAAGTATTTGTTGCACTAAACCATTACTAAAGTTCTATACATGTGTGAAAGGAAAGAATCATAAATCAGCTTAAAATAATTTGGACTTCTACTTCCAACTTCCAGTCTTGCCACAAATCTTAAGTGGAAAAGTATAATCTTCCCATTTAAGCATGAGGATAAATTTTTTGTAAATGCCGTAAGACAGGTTGATTAAATTCTATTCTATTTCCAGTTGGCAGAGAAAATTATAAAAGAGATACTAGACTTTCTTATTTTTTTCCCTCTATCTGTTGAGAAAATCATATGGTTTTTTAGTTTTAGTTAATATGGTGAAATTACACTGATTTTTTGAAACGTTAAACAAATCTTGCATTTTAGAAAAATTTTGGTCATGATTATATGATGATTTTTATATTGTTGGACTTGCTTTGCAAATATTATGTTGAGAATTACTGCATCTATGTTTAACAAGGGATATTGAATTGTAATTTATTTTTCTTGTATAATCTTTGTCAGGTTTGCCTATCAGGATAATGCAGGTAATGAGTTATCTGCTCTTTTTCAGTTTTTGGAAACAGTTTGTGTAGGACTGTGTGCAAAAGAGACCTAATCGACTTAATCTCCCTAGAGTTAAGTTAAGTTAATTGACTTAAATCTCCCAAATTTCTAGAAGGGCCTGCTTTTGTAACTGGCCCTTGGCTGGCTCTTGAGAACTGAATTAGAATGTTCTGATAAAAACTGTTTTGCTCATTTGAACCACACTTACCAATTTGTCTATGTGTCCAGATAGTTTGTGCAAACAAGGTGATTTATTGTGAATAGCTGCTTTTGGTAACTATAGTTGGTCATGCAGGCATTGTGACTGATCCCCAGTGAAAAACACTAGATTATTAGGCTCAAGAAAGTTTCCCTGTTAAACAATACTTATATATACGGTGTAATTCACTGTTGGCAGAATTAAGTATACCCTGTGGGATACCACTGGGTGACAACTCTTGGAAGTTTGTACCTGTTTTTTCCATACTTTGCCTAATGAACCTTTTCCTTTGTTGATTTTGCTGTGTATCTTTTTGCGGTTTCAAAATGTAGCTATCGGTAAAATGATTTCAGGGTCCTGTGGATCCTCCTAGCAAGTCACTATCCCTGGAGGTGGTTCTGGGGAGCCCCCACTCAGTGTGACACTGGGGACCATCAATGGAGACTAGTGGTATTTTTTACTTAAATGCTTGGCATCATTCACCAGTAGAGCCATCTGGGCTTGACATTTTCTGTGGTAAGTTTTTTGTTTGTCCCTTAATTGACAGACTGTATTTTTGAGAGCAATTTTAGGTTTATGGAAAATTTGAGCACAAAGCACAGAGAGCTCCTGTATATATAGCACTGCCCCCCAACATTTTCCCCTATTATTAATAGCATGGATTAGTGTGGTACATTTTTTACAACTAATGAATGAATCTTGATACATTATTATTAAGGCTGATGGTTTACATTAGGGTTCATTCTGTGCATTGTTCAGTTCCATGGAATTTGACAAATGCGTACTGTACCACCACTACAGTATCATACAGAACTGCTGCCCTGCCCTAAGATCCCCTGTGCTTCCCTATTTACCCTCTACTCCTTCCCTCACTCCAAGTCTCTGGCAACCACTCATCTTTTTGCTGTCTCTATTGTTTTATCTGTTCCAAAACTCATATACTTGGAATCATACAGCATACAGCTTTTTCAGAGTGGCTTTCTCACTTAGAAATATTTATTTACAGTTTCTCAATGTCTTCCTGAGGCCTGATAGCTCATTTCTTTTATTGCTGGATAATACTCCATAGTCTGGATGCATGACAATTTGTTCATCCACACACCTATTGAAGGAATCTTCATTGCTCTCAAGTCGTGGCAATGACGAATAAAGATGTCATAAACATTTGTGTTGTGTGCAGGCTTTTGTGTAGATATGTTTTCAATTGATTTGGATAAACAGCAAGGGGTAGGACTGTTGAATCATATTTTAGGATGGTGTAGCTTTGTAAGAAACTGCTAAACCGTCTTCCGAAGTGGTCGTGCCATTTTGCATTCCTACTAGCAAAATGAGAGTTCTTGCTGCTCTGTCTGCATCTCCATCCGCACAGGGGGTTTAGCAGTGTTTTGATTTTAGTCATTCTATTAGGTATATAGTAGTATCTCATTGTTGTTTCAACCTGCAATTCCCTAGTGACATTTTATACTGAGTGCCTTTTCATATGCTTATTTGTTATCAGTATTTTCTTCTTTGGTGAGGTGACTGTCACATCTTTTGTTATTAAAAAAAAAAAAAAAACTGGGTTGTTACTTTTCTTGAGTTTTAAGAGTTCTTTGTATATTCTGGATGTAAGTCCCTTACCAGAGAATGTATTTTGCAAAGATTTGCTACCAGTCTATGGCTCTCTCTTCACTCTCTTAACAGTGTTTTTCATAAAGAAGTTTTCAATTTTAATAAAATCCTACTTAATAGTTTTTCTTTCATGGATTGAATTGCTTTTGGTGTTCTATCTCAAAACTTACTACCAAACAAAAGGTTACCCAGAATTCCTCCTATCTTGCAAAAGTTTTATAGTTTTGCCTCTTATATTTAGGCCTATGATCCATCTGCAATTAATTTTTATGAAAGATGTAAGGTCTGTGTCTAGATTCATTTCTTTGCATGTGGATGTCCAGTTATTCCAGCACCATTTGTTGAAAAGACTATCCTTTCTCCATTAAATTATATTTCTCGAAGGTCAGTTCACTATAATTGTATGGGCCTGTTTCTGGGCTTTCTAATTAAGTTTTATTGATCTATTTGTCTTTTTGCCAATACCACACTGTCTTCATTACAGTAACTTTAAAGTAAGTCTTAAAGTTGAGCAGCATCATTCCTCCTACTTTGTTCTTCTTCTTCAATATTGTGTTGGCTATTCTGGTTCTTTTGCCTTAGTTTGGAATCAGTTTACCAATAATCACAAAGTAACTTGCTAGGGTTCTGACTGGACTGCATTGAATCGATAGATCAAATTGAGAATTGAGAAATTCAAAATATTAAGTCTTCATATCCATAAACACAGACTCTTTCTCCTTTTATTTAGGTCTTCTTTGATTTCACTCATCAGAGTTTTGTAGTTTTCCTCATATAGATCTTGTACATATTTTGTTAGACTTATACATAGGTCTGTATTTCCCCCTCTTCTCTCCCACCTTTTCTCTCCCTCTCCTGCTATGAATGGAGTTGATACTGTCTTTAATTTCAAATCAATTACTCATTGCTAGTATATAGGAAAGCAACTGACTTTTGTATATTAACCTGGTATTCTGCAACCTTGACAGAACTACTTACTAGGTTCCAGGAGTTTTTTTTGGTTATTCTTTAGGATTTTCTACAGAGACAGTCATGTCAGTGGTGAACAAAGAGAGCTTAATTTCTTCTCTCCTGATACATACCTTCAATTTCCTTTTTTTTTTTTTCGTCTTACTGCATTAATAGGACTTTTAGTAGGATGTTGTAGAACAGCTTTTAACTACCAATTCAATTTTAAAAATACATATAGGGCTATTCAAGTATCTATTTCTTCCAGAGTGAGCTTTGGTGGTCTGTCTTTCGAGAGATCTATCTCTTTCATTTAAGTTGTCACATTTATAATGCATAAAGTTGTTAATTTTTCTTCTAACATCTGTAGAATCTGTAGAAATAAGACCTCATTCCTGACTTGGTAATTTGTCTTCTCTTTTTTTCGCCTGATCATCAGTGTGATTAGAGTTTTATCAATTTTATTATCTTTTCCAAAGAACCATACTGGCTTTGGAATTTCTCCCTATTGTTTTTCTGTTTTCTGTTTCACTGATTACCTCCCTGATCTTTACTATATTCTTTGTCCTGAACATCAAGTTTCATTGTTTTTTTCTTTTTCTACTTTCTCAAGGTGAAAGCTGAGGTTATCAACTTGAAACTTTTCTTCTTTTGTATGTGATGTTCAATCATAAAAACTTCTAAGTACTGCCCTTAGGCAGTACTATTCTATTTCTTAAAATATTCAAAACATAGCAAACAAAGACAATGGTGTTAATACTCAGAAAAACCTCATAATGGTGTTAAATGCTATCCCTATTTTGATGATATCTATGTAATCTTAAAAAAAATGCTACGCCTAAATGATATAAGTTGTCATTGTAAAAAAAATTTTCAAAATGTCCAAACCACTTGTGAAGTAACAAGTACTTTGACAAAAATGTGAATAAGGGAAAATGAGTACTAGGAGTGGGTTCCTAGAATAACAATGCAGCCATTAAGTAGGTGCTTAAAATCCAGTAATTTATACGAATATTAGAAGATTCTGATACTGATAAGAATGGACCAGGTTGGGGTGCCTGGGTGGCTCAGTGGGTCAAAGCCTCTGCCTTCAGCTCAGGTCATGATCCCAGGGTCCAGGGATCGAGCCCCGCATCGGGCTCTCTGCTCAGCAGGGAGCCTGTTTCAACCCCCCCCCCCCACGCCCACTGCCTGCTTTCTGCCTACTTGTGATCTGTCAAATAAATAAATAAATAAATAAAATCTTAAAAAACAACAACAAAAAAAGAATGGACCAGGTTAAGTCATACTAAACTTGTAAGCTGGGTATCTGTTAAACTTAAGAACACAGATGACCTAACATAAAACTATGCCTAGAATTTTAGTTACCTGGAACCACCAAAAAACCCTCTTTTAATCTTGATCATAAAAACTTGTCTTTTCAAAAGCTTCTGCTTCCACCATAAGGGATGAATTAGGACAAAAATTGCCCTCCTATCATTCATCATTAGAAAAATGGACAAAACATATGAAACAACTGTGTTCAGATGTAGGATAAGGACAACACATTATGCTACCAGAGAAAAGATAAGAAAAAGTTAGGTAACCCATACTATCAACACAGCTTACTGCTCAAGAAGTTGCTAGGCTATAGCACAGTGAGAAGCAATCCAAGCGGAACCTGGTAGGCTTGTTGAGTTACACAGATATAGACGAGCTATATATATATGTATATATATACACACACACACACACACACACACATATATGCCACAGATGCCAGTCTTTTCAAAGCCAGTACCACACGGGAAAGTGCTGCAAAGAGTGAATGTTCTGGACATCTACTGAGGGATGCAGTCTTTGAGTACCAATCTGCATATTCACAGAGTAAAACACCATGAAGACAGTGAAAGAACCACTGGCCAATAGAAGGCAGAGCTTGCACATGGATGAAAATAGCATTCCTATCAGAGTAGAGACACTATATAATACACGAGGTATTCGATAGGGTCCTCAGAGAGGCCACATCTTAAAAATGGGGCTAACTTACTAGAATAAAAGTTGATATGGACACATTCTACTAAATTTAAAAGCAAGATTCAAAAGATGCAAATTGGGGTGCCTGCCTGGCTCAGTGGGTTAAGCCGCTGCCTTCGGCTCAGGTCATGATCCTAGGATCCTGGGATCGAGTCCCGCGTTGGGCTCTCTGCTCAGCAGGGAGCCTGCTTCCCTTCCTCTCTCTCTGCCTGCCTCTCTGCCTGCTTGTGATCTCTCTCTGTCAAGTAAATAAATAAAATCTTTAAAAAAAAAAAAAAAAGATGCAAATTGGTTCCAAATAACTCATCATGTCTGGACAAAGACCAAAACTTCTTATAATCTACAAAAGGTAAACAAATTAAGGTTCAGAGTACTGGGTGAATGCCATTCTACTTCTACAAGGTTCTTTTAACAAGAAGGAATACAATATTAACTCTAAGTACACTTTGGTAATTTAAAGTGCATATGGTAATTCTTACAGCAACACCAAACAGTAAAGTGGTAGAGCTAAAATTCCAGTAGAGGAATCAATATAATATGCTGAATATTCAACTAACACAAAATAAGGCAGGAAAGGAGTCTCAGAGACAAAAGACAAACATGACAAACAGTAAACAAAGAGCACAATGGAAGACCTAAATTAAACCATATCAATAATTAAATAAATAGAAAAGACTAAAGCAATCATGGTTAAAACACAGATAGTGTCAGATTGAATTTAAAAAAAAAAATACCCAACTATATGCTATATATAAGAGATGCACTGGAAATAAAAGTAACAGATTGTAAGTATAAAGAATAGAATGAGACATATCACAGAAACAGTAAACATAGAAGAGTTGTTGTGACCATATTAATATAAAATAAAATAGACTTTGAGAGAAGTATTATCACAGATATAGAGGAAAACTTCATAACGATAAAAGGGTAAACACATTATATATATATATATATAAAACAACAAAGGCATATATACTTAGGAACACTATTTCAAATGATAGCATCAAGCACCTTGATCCAATTAATATTTAAATTTAGAAAATATTACTCCAAAATTGTAAATTTTTTTTCAAGTATACACAAAATGTTCAACAAGATATACCACATACTGGGCTATATACCACATACTGGGCTGTAATACAACTATTATTAAATTTCAAAGGGTAAAATTATACAGAGTATGTTCTTTCAGCATAAAGGAATTAAATTAGAAATCAATAGCTATATACTTTTAAATAGCTCATGTATCAAAAAAGAAATATTAAAAAATTCAAAAATATTTTAAACTGAATGACAATGCAAATATAGTATTTCACAATTTGTGGAATGAATCTGAATCAGAGATTAAATGGATATTTACATCTTTAAATGCTTATGTTAAAAATGAAGACAGGCTTAAAACAATGATCTCAAGTTTTCTTCTTAAGATGACAGATAATGATTAGCAAATTAAGCCCAAAGTAAGTGGAAGGAAAGAATACATTATAAAAGCAGAAACGAAGAAAATATAAAACAGACATGAAAAATAATTTGGAATTCCCAAAGCTGACTTTTTGAGGATTAATAAAATTGACAGTACCTTTTTCAAAACTAATAGAAAAGGGGAAAAACACTAATTGCCAATATAAAAATAAGAGAAAATATCATACACGTGTTCCACAAATCAAAAGGAGAATAAAGGGAATCCCACTTCTTGTAAATTATTTTGAACCAAACCTATCACAGATAACAGTATAAAGCTCTAGCACAAAAACTCCAGATTAAAAAAACAAAACAAAACAAAACAAAACTAACTCAAAGTACCAGAGGTTAACCAGGAACGGGAAGACTAGGAAGGGAGTTGCCAACTGGAAAAAGGGAACACTGTCACTGTGTGAGCTTCTTGTTCTTAATGGCTTTTTACCAAAGTGCAGCTTTCCATAAATACAATAAATATTTTGGAGAAAGTCTTATCTATTGTTACATCAGAAAAAGGAATAAAGGATGATAATGGCTGGGGGAAACTGAAGAGAAATATTCCAGCAAGACTAAATGAAGTACACAAATTCTATGTATTAAACTGTGTTTAAATCTCTGGGTTGACACTTGAATTACACATACATAGCCTCCAGCTAGGACTAAATGAACTGAGCAAAGACTTCAGCTACTGCTCCGTCTTGGAAAAGACAGTTTGGTATCTGAATCCAGGGGAAAAAAAACAAAACAAAATTCAAAACTCCTAAAAAGGGAGAAAAAAAAATACAAATTATCTATCATGTGTCATTCATGATATGAAGAAGGTAACCCCAAAAGTCAATCAATGACCCATAAAGCCAAGCCATGAAGACTAACCCTAAAATGACTCAGATGCTGGAGTTATCCAACACAGATTTAAAATATCTATTGTTATTATGCTTATAATAGAGAAACAGATTAAGAAAACATACATGGAGAAAGAGTAACTATAAGAATTAAAAAATGTATATTTTAGAATTAAAAAATTCAGAGTGTGAAATGAAAGTTTCACTAAATGAGCTTTGAAAAGCAAATTGGAAGTATCAGAAAGATGAGTCGGTGAGTTTCAAGATGGCTGAGTATATGCCATCTAATCTAAGAAACCAAAAGAAAAAAATGAAATTAAAATCAAACAGATTGAATGAACTTTGGGACAATATTACGAGGTATAACATACATGAAATCCCAGGTTAGGAAAGTGAAATAAAAATTCAGGAAACATATTTGAAAAAAATGATGGCTGAAATTTTCCCATATAGCTAAAAAATATAAATGTAAATATTCAAAAACCTTAGTGAACCCTATCCTGGAAAGAAAATCACACCTAGATACACTGTAATAAAAGGGAAAAGGTAAAGAAAAACAACTTACTACATGCATGTAAAAAATTATACTAATCATAATTTACTTACCAGAAACAATATAGGTCAGAAAAAAGTAGAATAACATCCTCAAAGTACTGAAACAAAAGAATAATGGACTATTATGAACTAATGATGCCAAAAAATTCAACACAGACAAAAAGGAAATGCCTTGAAAAACACAATGGACAAAAACTGAAATGATGAATTAGAAAATACAAATTTACTATTATGTTTAATAAAGACAACTGCAGGCTAGAAAGCTTCGCTGGTGAATTCTATCAGTGATGGAATAAATGGAATAATCTTACACAAACTTTTTGGGGAAATAGGATGAAGTAACTTTCCTTCCCCATTTTATTGGACCTCCATAACCCTAATATCAAGACTTGAAAAGGATATTACAAGAAAGGAAAATTGCAGAACAATGTATCTTATAAATAGCAATAAAAAGCCTAGGTAAATTGAATCCAGCAATATATAAAAAGATAATACATCACAATCTTGTAAAGAATTATTTCCCAGGAATAAGAGGTTAGTATGAAGTCAATGAAACCTACCAGTTTAACTAAATAAGAAAAACTATCTGATACTTTCAAATAAATGCAAAAGAAGCATTGGAAATGATTCAACAGCCATTCCCAATAAAAATATTCAGAAAACTAAACTAGATGGAAACTTAACTTGATAAGTAAATCTATGAAAAGCTTAAAGCGAATATATACAAAATGATAGACTCAATGTTTTCCTCAAGATCAAAAAAAGGCAAGGATGTCTGCTATGCTCAACATTGTACTAAAGGTCTTTCCAGGAAAATAAATTAGAGAAAAATGAAAAGTATGCAGATGGGTAAGGAAGAATTGTTTCGATTCGCAAATTACATGATTATTTAAGTAGAAAACACCAAGGAATCAACAAGAACAACAATAAATCTCTGTGAACTGATAAATGAGCTGAGGAATGTCTCAGTGTACAAGATCAGTGGACAAATATTAATTATGTTGGTAAATGCTAGCAGCAAATTGGAAAATGAAATTTTAAACAACCTCCATGTAAAATAATGTCAAAGAAAGAAGTACTTAGGAATGTATTTAACAAAAAGTACACAAAACTTCTACATTGAAAACTTTAAAACACTGGAGAGAAAAATTTAACAAGTAACTAAATGGAGAGATGTAACATTTTCAAAGACTGTTAGATACATTATTATTAAGATGTCCATTTTCTGCTGATTAATTTATGGGTTCAACAGCCTCCTAATGATAATCTCAGAAAGTTTTTTAATAGAAACTGACACCCTATTTCTGAAATTTGTATAAAAATACCAAGAACTAGAATAGCCAAAACAATCTGCACAAATTATGAACAATTAGACATTTGCAATAAAGCCACAGTAATCAAGATTGTATTGGCATAAAAAGTGAGAAGTCACAGAGAGTCTAGGAATAGATATTTATTATTAACAAAGATGACAGAGCAACAATGGGTAAAGGAAAGCCTGTCAACAAATGGTGTTGAAACAAATGAATAGCTAGCTATGTGGAAAAAACTAGTTCAACCCCTACCTCACAGCATATATAATTTTAACTCAAGTTAAAAAACAAGAAACTCTGGGAGCCTGGGTGGCTCAGTGGGTTAAGCCGCTGCCTTCAGCTCAGGTCATGATCTCAGGATCCTGGGATCGAGTCCCGCATCGGGCTCTCTGCTCAGCAGGGAGCCTGCTTCCTCCTCTCTCTCTCTCTCTACCTGCCTCTCTGCCTACTTGTGATCTCTCTCTCTGTCAAATAAATGAATAAAATCTTTAAAAAAAAAAAAAAAAAAAAAAAAAAAAAACAAGAAACTCTAAACAAAAAAGACAAAGTTTTAAAACTTTTAGGGGAAAACATCGGAGAATATTTCTGTGACCAAAGGTGAGTAAACATTTCTTTACACAGATCCTAGGTTCTTTATCAGTAGAAACTATGCCTGATCCTTATCTCACAGGGTCCACAAAATAAAAGGAGGATACATTAAGACTCCCAATTGAAACAAACCAAAGAATGCAACCTGACTATATAAGACGACTAAATAAAATTTAAAATCCATAATTCCTTGTTCACATATGGTTGCCTAATTCATAAAAATGTTTAAAGATTAATTTGAACCCTATATTCAAGATATTACTAAAAATGTAAATTTTCAATATGGTCCATGAAAATTAAGAACTAGTAATAGTAATGTGATGTCTTAAGTTGCCTAATATAATTATTATAAACTATATCCATAGAGCATATATATTTATATATTCAAGCATTTCATATATAAAGTCCAGATATCCCTAATTAGAGTCATTTGCTTTTTTTGGCCTTTGCTACAGTGAAAGGATTAATTCCATACTTATCTGAAGATTTATCTAAACTAACAACTTACCTAGGACAGGGAAAAACTTCATTCAGTACATTAATGTTATTTGTTATGCAAAACTCCAGGTCCTTGAACTTTGGAACATGAAAATATGATTAATTCTGCATTTGAGACTTAACCATGTTGTTGTGTATAACAATGGTTTGATCCTTTTTGCTTCAGAGTAGTATTATATCAAATGGATTTACCAGTTTGAATGTTCATTCACTCACTGAGATATTTGGGTTGTTTCTGATTTTTTGGCCATGTGCAGGGCACCTAAAATTCATTTACATTCAGGATTTTGTGTGATAAGTTTTCATGTCTCTCATTTCACTTCCCATAAATGCCTAGAGCTGGGACTAGTGAGTCACACAATAAATTTACGTTTATAAGAAACTGTCAAATTTTTTCTAATGTGGTTATGCCATTTGCATAGCACCAGAAATAAGAGAATTCCAGTTCTTCTGTATCACTGACAACACTATTGTATTTTTAGTAAAAGGTGAAAGATTTATACGATCTGAAGAGAAACCAGAGTAACACTATTGTATTTTTAAAGATTCTACCCATCATACATATGAAATGGTATTTCATTGTGGCTTTAATTTGCATTTCCTAATGAGTAAAACTGTTGAGCATCTTTTCATGTGTTACTTGCCATTTGTATCCTATCTTTGACGACATTTGCCATTTGTGTGTTAGAGTTCAGGACACACTAACCCCCAAATATGGCTGGATGGCACCTTGACATACTGTGTATTTCAAGCTGAAGGAATCTGAAATACAGAATGTGCAGAAACGACTTTCTGAACCTTTCCTTGAAGCAGACTATAACATTCTAATATGAGAGGTGCCTTACCTATACCCAGAGGAAAAGAACATCTTTACCTCCAAAGATGAAGGGACAGTAGAATTTGAAAAAACAAGCTTTGCTATAAATTTCCTACATTTTACTATACTTTGTTCACGTTTGTCCTACCACAGTGTTCCATGACTTCCACTCTTCATCAAACATAGCATAAATGCTCAGGCTTAACCATTTCTTCAGGTCTGCCTTTCTTTCTTTCTTTCTTTCTTTAAGATTTTATTTATTTATTTAACAGAAAGAGCACAAGCAGGGGGAGCAGGAGGAGGAGAAGCAGGCTCCCCACTGCACAGGGAGCCTGATGCGGGTTTCATGCCAGGACTCTGGGCTGAAGGCAGATGCTTAACTCACTGAGCCACCCAGGCATCCCAAGTCTTCATTTTTAATAAAGCTTCCTGCATTACTTAAAACTTATATTAAACAAATTTATATGCTTCTTTGCTATAAATCTAGCCTTTGCTACAGGGGTCCCAGCTGAGAATTCAAAAGGATAGAAGAAGAAATTTTTCCTCTCTTACAAGTTAGTTCTAATATTTTTCCTTTTTAAAATGAGGGTGTTTTCTTATTTTGAAGCTTCTTTATATGCTCTGAGTTTACCTCCTTTGTTAGATATATGATTTGCAAATGTTTATTCCCAGTCTTTTTTTTTTTTTTTTTCATTCTCTTTTACAGTGTCTTGCATGGACATAACTTTTATGCTGATAAAGCCTAATTAATCATTATTTTTCTTTTATGGATTATGATTTTAGTGTCCTATCAAAGAACTTTTTCCCTAACCAAGGTCACTATTACACCTTTGTCAAAAATCAGTAGCCAAACTTGTGTTGTTCCAGTTCTGGAGTCTATATTCTATTCCATGAATCAAAAGGTTTATTCTTTTGCCAGTACTACATTGGATTACTCCAGCTAAACTGCATAGTGGGAGTCTTTCAACTTTTTATTTCTTTTAAAAAACTATTTTAGGGACGCCTGGGTGGCTCAGTTGGTTAAGCAGCTGCCTTCGGCTCAGGTCATGATCCCAGGGTCCTGGGATCGAGTCCCATATCAGGCTCCTTGCTCGGCAGTGAGCCTGCTTCTCCCTCTGCCTCTGCCTGCCTCTCTGTCTGCCTGTGCTCGCTCGCTCTCTCTCCCTCTGTCTCTCACAAATAAATAAATAAAATCTTTAAAAAAAAAAACTATTTTAAATATTCCAACTTCCTTAACTTTCCATATAAATTTTAGAATTGAACTGCTTTGATTATATCTTCAAAGAATCTTGCTGTGGCTTTTTTTCTTTTTAATGTTTAGATTTTATTTATTTATTTGACAGACAGAGATCACAAGCAGGCAGAGAGACAGGCAGAGAGAGAGGAGGGGAAGCAGGCTCCCTGCTGTGCAGAGAGCCCGATGTGGGGCTCGATCCCAGGACCCTGGGATCATGACCCGAGCTGAAGGCAGAGGCTTTAACCCACTGAGCCCCTTGCTGGGATTTGATAGGGATCTTCAATTCTAGGATAATTAATATCTTCACTTTGCTGAAGCTTCCACTCCCTGAACACAGCTGGTCTGTCCATGTTCTTTGGTTTTCTCTAATTTCTTTTGTCAATACTTTGTAGCTTTTAGCCTTCAGTTTTGTATGTGTTTAATATCAAATTGTTTCATTTGTGGGGAATATGTTGTAAATGGCAGTTTTTAAAATTTCAGTTTCCAGTTCTTCATTGTGATAGATATTTGTACATTGATTTTTTTTTTTTTTTTTTTTTTGGTATGCCGATCTTTTATCCCATAATACTTTAAACTCATTTACTAGTTCTAGGAGTTTTTTTTTTTTTAAGACTCCTTTGGATTTTTATGAAGATAATCAAAGTATGAGAGCTTAAAGCTAATGTCTAATCTTCTCTTCCACTACCATCTCCAGTATTTTTGCTGTCTCATCAAAGGGTATTCCCTTGTAGAGCACGTGTTTATGTGCTTTGGTGCATGTGCGCATACACACACACACACACAGAAACACATGAAATAGAGTCAACTGAGCAACCTTTGTTTCTTAAATCTCTTTCCTACATTTGTATTATAAAGATGCTATGGTAGGAAAATGAAAAACTTACGTGACTATACAAATCATCCTAAGAATTTGCTACCATGAATCTCCTCCCTTCATGTATATTTTCAGTTAAAATTTATACTACCCAGGTGGTGCAAAATGATAATCTAGAATACAGAGAGCACTATATGACAGCACTTTGGGAAAAAACCTGAATCTACGTCGGAAAAACCTACTTTTATCACAAACCTCAAAGAATTCCCAAAGATAAAACTACAAACATGCAATTCACAGGAAAAAAAATAATCAGTAACTACACAGCAATAAAACACCAAAAGTGAGAATCAGCAAAACGACAGCAGGAAAAGACTTAAAAGGCCTCATATAATTATATTTAATATGCCTAATTAAAGAAAACAGAAAGATGAAAACATGAACAGAGGACAGAAAACAATAAAGAATGACCAAACCGACCTGGAGACCCAACTATAACTTTCTGGCTAAATAAAAACATGGCTGACATTTAAAATTTCAATGGAAGGACTTAGCACAGTAGCTTAGACAGAAAAGAGAAGAGAAACAGGTTTTAAAAGAGATTTGAAAAAGTTAGCCAGAAAATTGCTTAGAGAAACAAAGATAATATGGAGATGACAAGATATAAAGGATAAAACAAAGTGATCAAAAATGTATCTACCTAAAGTTGCCTGAAGGCAAAGAAGGAAAGGGGCAACAGCAATATATAAGGAATAACAACTAAAAATGTTTTGCTAGAAATGAAATACAAATTGACAGATTCAAGATAACAGATGACCCCTAAGCAGGGAAAATAGAAAGAAATTCATACCTAGATTCGTCACAATGAAACCATAGAACAAAACACATACAGAGAAGAGACTGAGAATTATGCAAACAGATGGCTAGAGGGAACAAAAATGGAAGCCAGAAGATAGGAGAGTGAGATCTTCAGTGAGCTGGCAAAATGTTAACCATCAACTTAGAATTTTAAGAATGAAGTTGAAATAAGAACACTTTTAGGCAAACAAAAGTTTAGATCAACACCAAGAAATCCTCACACACACAAGAAAAACGCTAAAGAATATACTTGAAACAGAAGGTATCTGATGCCAGGTAGGTCTGAGATGCAAGAAATAATTTGTGGTGTTTTCTTTTTTTAAGCTGTAACTCAAAGCTTTTTTAAAAAACCCTTTAACTCAAATATGTAACAATGACAACATACAAACTGGAGTACAGTTAATAGAATTAATGTGTCCAATGAGTGAAGAATAAAAATATTAACCTAGACCTTTGGTAAGTTAATTCTATATATGAAAATTTACTGAGTAACAAGTAAAAAATATGTATATACACACACACATTAAAAACAAAGTAGAAAACTTTTCTCAGGGAAAACTATTTAAAAGTACACACTATGTAGTATAAATATTTATAAGTAATTAATAACAAATTTTAAAATAAGGGCAGAACATCTCCCAATAGGGTGAGTTACAAAAGATTAATTTCCTTAGCTAGCAAGGGAGAGACTTAGCTTGATAGAGAACAGACACTGTTGTAGCACAGAAAATAGACAACTACATAAATAAACAAAAGGAAGGGAAATGATTGAACTAAAGAGAAGACTTGTTTTAGGACAAGACAGCTATATAACATGGAGTTGACTAATGTAAACACAAATGGCCAGGCTGAGCATAAATAAAATAAGCCAATAAAATATTTGAAATGGTGTCAACTGACTTTTATATGCTTAATTATATGAAGTGACTATTTGTATAAAATGGTAAGATTATATATGTTGCTGTCAATATGGCAAAGACTGACACTTAAACATTAATCTGTTATAATACTGGAAATTAGAGGAAACTTGAGTATATACGAAAATTATTTGAGGTGTGGAAAACTGTATGTATTTTTATTTTTATTTTTTAAGATTTTATTTACTTACTTGAGAGAGAGAGAGTGAGAAAGGGAGATGCATGAGAGGGGAAGGGGTCAGAGGGAGAAGCAGACCCCATGCTGAACAGGGAGCCTGATGCGGGACTGGATCCCAGGACTCCAGGATCATGACCTGAGCTGAAGGCAGCTGCCCAACCAACTGAGCCACCCAGGTGCCCAAACTGTATGTATTTATAATCAATTAGGACATCCTATCTCAATGCAATACATAAAATATGTAAGCTATTTCAGTTTTCACCTCAATACCAACCGCTAGTCTAGCATAAAAGTATCACTGGTAATTAAAGAGTTAGAACTTCAAGTATAGAAAGAGCTGTATCCAAATTGCTAGACTACTTAATAATTGATTGCCCAAGTTATACAACCTCTGTGAATTTCAGTTTTCTGAGCTGTAAACATGAATAAAAATCACTATTATTTTCTACATTGCCATTATTTATTCTTATCACTACAGGTTACCTTAATACCTGCCTATTCAGAGAGCCTTATTATACTTTCTTTTTTCCTCAAAATCACATCATAGAGATAATGAAATATATAAGATATTATCACTCTTGGGATGGGACATCTGGGTGGTTCTGTCAGTTGGCTGTCTGCCTTTGGCTCAAGTCATGATCCCAGGGACCTGGGATTGAGCCCCATATCTGGTTCCTTGCTCAGTGGGCCTGCTTCTCCCTCTGTCTGCTCCCTATTGCTCCCTCTGCTTGTATGTGCAGACTCTCTCTCTCTGACAAATAAATAAATAAAATCTTAAAAAATATATCATTCTTGATATATTTGATATAAAAGATGTAAAAGTGTTTACAATGGTAAAAATGACAAATAGTTTCTCAATTCAGTGCATAAGAAACTAAGAAGCTGTTCTTAAAATTTGTAGCATTAACATATGTTTCTAAAATACAATTTTTAAAAAATCGATGATATACAACTTTATTGTGCTCCTTAAAAATTGCCACAACTCTCCAAAGCACTGCAGTGAATATCCGCTACTAAACAACAACTTACAACTGCAAAATAACATTAAAGACTGAAAATGTATTAGATGCTGGAAAGGTAATTGAGTGTTAAAAATGTATTTCATCAACAATGAACACAACTTCAAGAAATATTTACAAAGTTCCCAGAACAGCCAATGCTTAAGCACAATACAAAAGAAAAAAAAAATCCTGTCAGATATATACAAAATAAGACTGATTTGAAGAGACCAATGGGAAGCTTCAGAACATTTGACAATATTTTTGTGTTATCTAATAAGACTTTTGGAAAGTAACATTAGATGAAGATTAGATAAATCAAAACAGATATGAAACAAAATATAGAAGTGTGAGTTTATCAATGAGAATTTATTCTACAGAGCACAGTACCAGATAAAACAAAAAGAAAGTTAAATTGAGCCATGTTAAAATGTCATTTTCAACTGAAAAGCCTAAAGTGTACTTAAATAAATCACAGGTACCTTATGAAATTTATAAAAATATTTTAAAATCAGATAATGCAAATCCACACACAAACGCCAGAGGAAATGAGATATATACCATTTCAGTTAGATTAGAAGTACAAATGGCTAGACAGGAAGTCATTTCTGCTGTGTCAAAAACAAATTATAATGGATCAGAGGCCCAAGACAGTATAACCAAAATACATGTATTGCCCTAATGAATAACAGTTACTGTAACACTATTTGGTTACAAATGCATATATATATAATATGTGTGTGGGGGAGGAGTGTATTACTAAAGATGTACCTGGAATTAAAAAAATAAACTCTTGAGGTCCCTGGGTGGCTCTGTCAGTTAAGCATCCAACTCTTGATTTCAGCTCAGGTCATGATCTCAAGGTTGTGAGATCCAGCCCCGCCTGTGCCTCTGGAACATGAAGCCTGCTTAAGAGTCTCTCTACCTCTCCTTCTACCCCTTCCCCTGCCCTCTCCTGTGACTAAGTTACTTTAAATAGCAAAGGGAATTTTGCCCAAAAATATGCTATGCAACCTCTGGATATTGCCTTGGGATGATCAAAAAGTCTTATTACTCAAACACACAGAGGGATATTAGAACAGATTAGGCATATGACTCACAGATACCTTCAGCCATTTAGGCAGAATCCAGATATAGAGATGGGATCATTCAGGAAATACATACAGAGAAGCTCATTGATAATAGAAGGAATCCCCAATCCACAAGGTTCTCGAGAATGTTAAAAAACTAAAAGCCCTGTTAGCTCTGTCTTACCTACGAGCAGAGAGAGGACAAAATAAAAGAAGGTTCTTGGACTCCCCAAATACCATAAGCTGGAATCAGGCTGATGAAACTACTCAGCTGCAAACAAGTGCTACCCTTCATGAAAAAGGAAAGATGATCCAAAGGACAGAGCCATGAGTCCACAAGAGTAGAACCTCAAATCAAAGAGGATTTTTCCCAGGTATTCAAACCTAATGGATTTTCCAAGTCTGAATTTCAAAATTGCCAGGAACCAATAACTCGATTTTCCTTTCACTTACTGCCTTTCTGATGAGAATATTTACAACTTCTATCTTATGCCTGTCTCACCACTGTCTTTTGGGAGCAGATAACTTGTTTATTCAACTTCACAACTTCGCAGATGGATAGGATCTGTGTTTTAAGATAAATTGTACCCAGAACCTCACCTATGCCTAATTTAGATGATTTAGATAATGAGATTTGAACTTCTGAGCTGATAGGATTTTGAAGAGATTTTAAAACTTTCAGTTGAAACTGTAATGGGCTGAGAGTTTAGGAATGTTGGGATGAGGTGAATGTATTTTACATGTGGGACAGACAGTAATCTCTGGGGGCCAGAGGATGGACTGTGGCAGGCAAAATACTGACACACCCAAAGAGTTCCATGTCCTCATCCCAAATTCCTGTAAATATATGTAACATTTCCTAGAAAAAGTAACTTTACATATATGATTAAATTAAGGATCTTGAGATAGGAAGATTATCCTAGATTATATGGGAATGCCCAATATAATCACAGGGGTCCTCTTAAGGAGGAAAAGGAGTCAGAGTCAGATAATGAGCTAGGATGACAGAAAAAAGGTTGGATTATCACAGGTCCAGAAGCTAAGGAATACTGGCAAACTCTAAAGGCTGAGATAGGAAGAGAGAAAAAAGATTCTCTCCTAGAGCCTCTGGAAGAATTGCAGCACTGTTGACACTGTAATCAGCACTGAGACTGATTTTTGAACTGACCTCCAGAACTATAAGATAATAAATCTGTGTTGTGTTATATCACTAAATCCATGATAATCAGTTATAGCAGCTATAGAAAATGAATATGACTATTTTGAAAAATTCATATAAACAGATACATTTAACTAAAAGATTAAAAGATTTGGAGGGAAAAAGTGTCTCAAGGTCTTAATAGTAATCTATAGGATATTAAAGCCTACAATGCCTAAAGCATAGGAAGAATGTTTTTAATAAGGCCTTGAAAAATTACTTAGATCTTCCTATTTCCAGTGAAATATCGAGCAACAGTAGTAGTAATTACCAATAACAATAACACCATCGAGGAGCTCTTTGTGTTTACTATGCACCACGCACTATGTTAAGGTTATGTATGTCTTTTCATCATATACCACCTTCTCAATAATCATGAGATAGAATCTGTTATACATATATACACACATATTACATAGAGGGAGTACGAGGCTTAAAAAATAATTTGACCAAATTCATGCAACTTAAATGGAACTTATCCTTATACTGAATCCAAATAGGTCTTACATTTTTTTCAACCACTATATTATACAGCTGTGTGGAATTTCTTTCTATGGGTCTGTGTTTCTTGCTGAGATGCTTTAAGTGCAGATGGCTTGCTTTCCAAGAAAATAAAGCAATTTTTAAAAGTAGATAAAATACATGTAATGCCTTTGTACAAGGTCACAACAAAGTAATAGAGAGTTAAAGAGAAAATGGGAATTCCAATTGATAAATGACCAAAGTCATTTTTGGTTTAAACACACATTACCACTTTTAATAGAAAGTCCAAGTATTCTCTCCTGCCTTGGTAAGCTAAGCATTCTGAAAGAAGAATGTCGTAACTACTTAATGGCTAACAAGGATTCACAGCCACAATTCTAATTCCTAATTATAATATGGTCATGAAGGAGGTAAAATAACAGGCTAAAAATGCCAAGATCTTAGGAATTACCCTATAAATTGATTCTAGAAAATTTTTTAAAAAACTAAACTGTTACATGAAGTGTTTTTTGAATATAAGAGTACAAAACCCAAAGAGCTTTTGATAGATTTGGGGAACTTCAAACACATTGCTGATTTTCCCTCAGGATTTCTGCCAAACAACTGGGGATGTGCAAGGCAAGAGGGTAAAAAGTAATCCACGGTTCATAAAAGCCACCACTTGTGGGGGGGTGGTAGTGACTGGAAGGAGCCAGAAGGGAAAGGTTCTGGAGTGCTGATGATGTGACATATTCACTCTGGGCAATAAAGCATGGACTGGTTCCAAAGACTTTTCATCCTCCTGAGCATGTTTCTCACAACAATAACCGCATTGAGTAAGACAAGAGGAAACACTCAAGGCCTTTTTCTTCAATGACTGGGTTTGAAATGGCATGTATCTTCCTTCAACTTCTGCCTCATTCTGTTTGATCAAAATAATATGATTATAGCCCAAGTGAATAGGAAAGGAAATATATGTAACTATAAAGTCACATGGAAAGTGAATTTAGGAATGGGTATAGAACTGGGGCCAAATCTACCACACAAACAAACTCTGGATCAATTCTACTAAGTAAGCCTAGGTAGATAATAAAGCATACTTCAATTTGGTCTTAGAAATAGGGATACTTTCTTGAACTTGCCCTGGCAATAAAGTTCATTTGGTAGTATTGTGTATTATAAAAAGGGGAAGGGTGTGCCTGGGTGGCTCAGTCAGTTAAGCGTCTCACTCTTAATTTCAGCTCAGATCTTCATCTCAAGGTCATGCATTCAAACCCTATGTTGGGCTCCACCCTAGGCATGGATCCTACTTGAAAAAAAGAAAAAGAAAAAAAAGGAAAGAGAAAGAAAAAAAATGAAAAAGGAAAAAGCTGCTCCATTTATATGTGGTAAATTATTATAAATAATTGGCAATTTTTAAAATACATAAATAATTAACGCACATTGTGGATTCATATAACTGAAAATTCCGTCTTGTGATCCCATGTAAATATAATTAACACTTAACACAGTCTCCTAAGTCTGCAAACATATGGTCAGAATTAGCTATACAAAAAGCAACTTTATGGATTCCAGACAAATTGTCTGAAAATTGATAAAACAAATGAAAATAAATTACTTTGCTGTCTTAAGAACAACTGTCTTTCTTAAGTGAGCTATCAAGCTATCAAGCTCAAAAAAGACAAACAGCAATTTCTCCATAAGGAGGGAAGAACCATGTTTTACACATTCCTTTTTAAGTATATTCCAAAGAGGAGGAAAGAAGTTTGCTGATTTTATTTCAAATTAGTTAAAATGAACATAATTCAGAAAACTAATTCGGGGCACCTGGGTGGCTCAGTTGGTTTAAGTACTGGCCTTCAGCTCAGGTCATGATTCCAGGATCCTAAGGATCTAGTTCCGCATCAGGCTCCCTGCTCAGCGGGGAGTCTGCTTCTCCCTCTTCCCCTGCCTGCCCACTCCTTGCTCATGCTCTCTCCCTTTCTCTCTCTTTCTCAAGTAAATAAATACAATCTTTTAAAAAAAATTCCAAAGAATCTACAAAAAAACCCTCATAAAACTAGTAAGTTTAGTAGTCACAGGACATAAGAGCAACATTCTGAAGTTGAATGCATTCCTTTACACTAGCAATGAAAAATTAAAATCTGAAAATATTTTAAAAGTTAATACAAATTAGAGGCAGCTGGGTGGCTCAGTCGGGACACTAAGTGGCTTAGTCAGTTTAGCATCTGCCTTTGGCTTGGGTCATGATCCCAGGGTCCTGGGATTGAGCCCCACATCAGGCTCCCTGCTCAGCAGAGAGCCTGTTTCTCCCTCTCCCTCTGTTGCTCCCCCTACTTGTGCTCTCTCTGTCAAATAAATAAATAAAATCTATTTTTAAAAAAAGTTAATATGCATTAGTACCAAAAACATTACTTAGGTAAAATCTAACAAAACATGTACAAGATCTATAGGTGAAAACTACAAACTAGTCATTAAAAAAAGATCTAAATGAATTGAGAGATGTACTATGCTCATAAGTGGGAAGATACGATATTGTTAAGGTGCATATTCTTTCCAGTCTGATATATACATTCAACACAATCCCATCAAAATCCCAGTAAGCTTTTTGGTAGGTATCAACAAGGTGATCCTAAACTGATAAGGAAAAAAGGGAACTAGAATGACCAAAATAATTCTGAAAAAGAACAAAGTTGAAGGACTCATGTTATAGGATTTTAATGCTTATTGTAAAGCTAGAGTAATCAAAACAGTGTGAATTGGGAAAGAACAGACCCATACATCGAAAGGACAGAAAGAGAGCCTAAAAACAGACGGATACAGAGTCAATACATTTTTAACAAAGGGGCAAGGGCAACTCAGTAGTAAAAAGACAGCTTTCTCAAAAAATGGTACCGAAACAAGTGAACATCCATATGCCAAAAAAAAAAAAAAAAGACAAAATCCAAAACTGAACCAAGATAGACTTTAAGCCTTAAAAGTTAATTCAAAAGGGATTACAAACCTACCTGTAAAGCACAGTGACAAAACTTTTCAAACAAAACATAGGATAAAATATGCATAACCATGAATTTGATGATAAATTTCTAGATGCATCAACAGCATGAACCATGAAAGAAAAAAAATTCTTAACAATGGATTTTTCCATAATAAAAAAGACACAATTTTTCCATAATTAAAAAGACATTATTAAGGGAATGAAAAGACAGCCACAGACTGGACTGGGAGAAAATATTTGCAAATCATGTATCTGATAAAGGACTGGTATCCAGAATTGATATAAAATTTTTAAAACTCAACAATAAGAAAACAAACAATCCAATTTAAAAAACAGGCAAAAGATGGGCGCCTGGGTGGCTCAGTGGTGTAAGCCGCTGCCTTCGGCTCAGGTCATGATCTCAGGTCCTGGGATCGAGTCCCGCATCGGGCTCTCTGCTCAGCAGAGAGCCTGCTTCCCTCTCTCTCTCTCTCTGCCTGCCTCTCCATCTACTCGTGATTTCTCTCTGTCAAATAAATAAATAAAATCTTTAAAAAAAAAAAAAACAGGCAAAAGATATGAACAATTATTTCATCAAAGAACATAAGACAGGTGGCCAATTAGCATATGAAAACATGACCAAAATCAAATGTCATTAGGGAAAGGCAAATTAAAAACCATAAAAGCTATCACCGCACACGTATTAGAATGGCTAAAATCCAAAAAATTGAAACCACTCACAGTGGTTACTGTGAGTGAGAATGCAGAGCAAGAGGGACTCTCGTTCACTGCTGGTGGGAATGTAGAATCACGCAGCCACTCTGGGAAAGCATTTGGCAGTTCCTTACAAATCCAAACAGTTTTACCATACAACCCTGCAAACATTCTCCTGGGTATTTACCAAACTGATTTGAAACTTTTGTCCATACATACACTTTCATGTGAATATCTATAGTAGCTTTTTACATAATTGCAACCAAGATATCCTTTAATAAACAAGATGAACAAACTGTGGTACATCTATATAACAGAGTACTATTAACCGATAAAAAGTAATGGAGTGTATCGAGCCCTGCAAAAACACAGATGAGTACTTATTAGCAATAATGAGATGTTGCACATATGAGATACAGTGAATGAGCTGTGCCTAGAGGTGAAAAGTAAGGTAGTAAGACAAACAGCAACCAATGCTCACTGGTAGAAATGACAGTGTGACAACAGTAGAGCAACATTTGTAAATTACTGAGCAGAATAAATATGAAAAAATGAAGGCAAAATACAGACTTTTTCCTAAATGCAAAAACAAAGAATTCATAACAACACCTGTTAATGGAAGTCTGTCAGGCAGAAGGAAGTGGTAACAGAAATATAGACTTCATGGAGAGCACTGAAAGTCATAACTACCTGGTGAATATATAAGATATTTTTCTTGTTATTTAAATATCCTTAAAGATAATTGATTATTTAACAAAAATAGTAAGGTGTGGGGGAAAAAAATTAAGCTGTATCTTGACAACAGCACAAATGTCAGAAAGAAATGATACTATATTATGGTAAGGTAGCTGAAGTGGTAAAACCATTACTGGAAGGTGACTGTTATTAAAGATGAATCTATGCACTTTGTAGCAACCATCAAATACCAAAAAGATTGGAGTGATAACCTAATAAGCCAACAAAAGAGATAAAAAAAAATTTTTTTAAAGATTCAAGTAATCCAAAAGAAGACAGAAAAAAGGAAAAGAGGAGCAAAATGGGACAAACTGCAAAACGACAAACTCATACTTAACTGTATCAAGAATCACACAAAATGTAAACTGTCTAAAAACCCCAACAAGGGGCGCCTGGTGGCTCAGTCGGTTAAGAATTTGCCTTCAGCTTATCGAGCCCCATGTCACGCTCCCTGCTCAGCAGGAAGTCTGCTTCTCCATCTCCCTCCACTGCTCCACCTTGCTCATGCTCTCTCTCTCTCTCTCTCAAATAAATAAATAAAATCTTAAAAAAAAAAAATACCCCATGGAAAAGATATGGATATTAAATTGGATAAAAAAGCAGGACTTAACCTACTTTCTGGCTACAAGAAATGTGCTTTGAATATAAAGAAACAAATAGGTTAAAAGTTAAAAGACAGGGATGCCTGGGTGGCTCAGTTGGTTAAGCAGCTGCCTTCGGCTCAGGTCATGATCCCGTGTTCTGGGATCGAGTCCCACATCGGGCTCCTAGCTTGGCAGGAAGCCTGCTTCTCCCTCTGCCTCTGCCTGCTGCTCTGTCTGCCTGTGCTCGCTCGTGCGGTCTCTCTCTTTCTTTCTCTCTCTGACAAGTAAATAAATAAAATCTTAAAAAAAAAAAAAAGTTAAAAGACAGAAACATATACCATGCTAACACTAATCAAAAGAAACTGGAGTTGCTCAATAAATATTAGGCAAAGTAGAGTTTGGAACAAACTAATGAGGATTAAAAAAATCATTTCATAATGATAAAGGGATCAATTCATCAGAAAGAGATAAGAATCTCAAACTTCTATGCACTTAAAAACAGATCTTCCAAATACAGGAAACAAAATGAATAGAATGGCAGGAGAGATAGATCCACTATTATACTCAGGGATTTCAATTTCCTTTTTTCAATAACTGATTGAACAAGCAGATGAAAAGCCAATATGCATATAGAAGCTTTGCATCACACATTTGACATGTGTAGTAAAATCCACCTTACAGCAGTAAATACATATTTACAGAATACACTCCTACACACAGTGATTCCATCCTATCCGAAGTTATGTACTGGGAAGTGAGAACTTAGACAAGAAAGTAAAAGCTCCACTGCCCATCTCTCTTACACAGAACACTCCTTGCTGCAAGGAATGAGTAAAAACAGTGCTATAATGTTAAAGTGCAGATTCTGAAAAAATAAAGTCTGGCATGAGGCCGAAGACTCTGCATTTCTAACAAGTCCCTGGGTGATGCCTCTGAAGTAGCAAGGGACTAGAAGATGGGAGGGAAAGTGAATAAAGGAAGCTAGGGTCACATTAGTTTTGCCCACTTGAAGAAAATCAGTGACAGATAAAAACGTAACATATTTTTTAGTGATTCTAATGTGGTTAGTCATGGTACAAAGCATACAATATGCATTATTTCATTTAATCTTCAAAACAACTCTTGTTTTGAATTACATATGTATATATATTTTATATATTTTACTTATAATTCTATATAAATATTTTATATATTACATATCTCTATATAAAATATATTGTTTATGTTATACTGTATATTATATAATATGATATAATATATATTATATAAATAACACTATAATTATTTTCATTTTTCAGAGATGGAACTCTGAAAAAGATTCAAAGGTATAGTTATACACACACATCCCAGAGCTATCAAAATACCAGGCTTAGTAAAGCATATGTAGGTGTTCAAAACTCTAACTGGGCTCCATGGAAATTTTCTTTTCCTAACATTTCCCCTAAAATCACATCAATTTCAGATGTCTATTTATTTGAATCCTCCCTCCCCTTTCTCAATTGAAAGACCTAAGCATAACCACAAAACTGAGGGAGAGAACTGTCGCAAATACCACTAGACAACTGAACTTCCAATTATTACTGTAAATAGATACCATTAACCATCTTTTGGCTGACTATTCTGTTGTGTTTAAAAAAGATGTTTAATATTTTAACTGAATAAAGCATAATTAACTGATACAAAATTAAAGGCGAGAGAGCTGAAAAACTGTAACATCAATAGTGACGTCAAATGTCAAATTAGACCTACTTGTATTCAGGTAGCTCCTTGATGATAAATGATGAGCCAGGGAAAGAGGAATGGGACATAAACTGACAATCTCAAAAAGGAAGCAATATTCTGTATTATTCCAAAATATTCTTTTAAAAAAAATTTTATTTATTTATTTGACAGACAGAAATCACAAATAGGCAGAGAAGCAGGCAGAGAGAGAGAGAGAGGAGGAGGCAGGCTCCCCGCCAAGCAGAGAGCCGGATGCAGGGCTCGATCCCAGGACCCTGGGATCATGACTTGAGCTGAAGGCAGAGGCTTTAACCCACTGAGCCACCCAGGTACCCCCAAAATATTCTATAATGTACATGTATTGTCTTTAAAACCAGGAAAAAGTTGGTTAAAAATTTGTAATTGAATAAGCATTAATTATCAAGTATTCTCTTGACTCTATTTCCTCAAATACTAGCATTAGTCATAGAGCTGAGGAAAGATTAACAGATACGTATTTGTAGTATCTCCAGAGGCCAGAAAATTCTAAGAGTAAGTACTGTTCTAGTAAATGATGAAAAAATAAAGAAAATCTATGCAGTGAAAAATCAAATCCCCTAAATTAAAGTCTCCTTGAACAGGGGTAACACAGTGAATACCAAAGAGTCCCTGCAGCTTAGCAGAACAGTGGTGCTCAGGCAACTCACAGTGCTTGAGGTTTATTTCTAAGTATCTTCATCATCTCTAAAAGGGAAGTGGTAGTTGTGTTGTCCCAGCTTTAAAAAAGAAAATAAGTATAAACAAACATGTAATGTCCTCCCATCCACTTGGCACTTTATGGGAAATATCTGACTTTTTTTTTTTTTTTTTTTACTTTTTAACTTTACAAGAAATCTACAAAGAAACTGCCCCAAAACAAAATTTAGAATTATTTTATCCTAAGTCAGGGCTTGGAAACCAGTCACATGGCACTTAACATACATTTCTTTTCCTGTCTTAAGGGTAGTAAAAGTTTTACTACTTGTCAAATTAAGTATCATGGCACAGGCAGATGAAACTTTCATTTCAACATTAAGCCTCTTCCCAGAAAAGGTACAAATGTGGATGAGGAAGAAAAGCAAAATGGTATGTTTTAGCAACAGGGAGTGTATTTCTAGTTTTGTGGCAAACTGAACCCAACCAAAAAACTTTGTCGCTGAAGAATGTAATCATAAATAGTTTTATAAATGGCTGAAAATATTGCCTTGCTGAGAAGTGAGGCTAGATTTTCAGAATAAAAAAAAAAATGCACCTATGTCTGTCTATCAACCATGTAGGCTATATATGCCCTTGACAGAAGGGTATGGCCTATGTTTCCTTTTCAAAGATTTATTTATTTATTTGAGAGAGAGAAAAGAAGGAGGAGCAGAGCAAGGGGAAGAGAGAAATTTTAGCACAGACTCTGTGCTGAGCTCAGAGCCCAATGTGAGGCTTGATCTCACCACCCCAAGATCATGATCTCAGCTGAAATCAAGAGTCAGATGAAGGGGCGCCTGGGTGGCTCAGTGGGTTAAGCCACTGCCTTCGGCTCAGGTCATGATCCCGGGGTCCTGGGATCAAGTCCCGCATGGGGCTCTCTGCTCAGCAGGGGGCCTGCTTCCCTTCATCTCTCTTTGCCTGCCTCTCTGCCTGCTTGTGATCTCTCTCTGTCAAATAATTAAATAAAATCTTTAAAAAAAAAAAAAAGAGTCAGATGAAGTCACATTGAACACTTAACCAACTGCGCCATCCACGGGTCCCATGACTAATGTTTTCAATATGATAGTTGAAGATTCTATCACTGTGAGAAGTCCTAATTGCAGACTATGTAAGAGATAATATGAAAAATTCATGAAAAGTTGGGGTAAAATCAATAGTTATGAAACTCCACCTCTATTGTAGTTTCTTCACAATCCTTACCACATTTCTTCACTGACATTTCCCTAAAGAACAGAAGTCCTTGCAAAAATTTCACTTGCCTCTTGACCTGTTAGGCCCAACAACATTTCTATGCAAATAATCTTTTTATGCTATATCGGTTTTATGCTGTATCAGTTCTAATATATTTTTAGCAAGTAATCTGGGGCAAGAATCCTCTTAGAGCTGCTTGTTTACCCTATCTTGCCAGATTGCCAACCTTGCGTTTTGAACTTTGCAAAGTCAGCTCTGGTATAGCAGGTCCACTAAGAGTCAACAGCGAAATGCTGCCATGAGCTGTCAGAACATAAGAAGAGAAGGGGCTTCAAAAGATCAAGAAGTGGCAATACCTTCAGAATGGGAACCAAAAAGACCTGAATCTACTCTCAAGACAATCCTTTAGTGTATTGCTCTGATTTAAAATTTTCCAGCCATCCAATTGCCAACATTCACAAAAGCATCCACAAACGGCGCAAAAACAAAAGCTGATCATACACACAGTCCAAAAGGCAAGGAGTTTTTTCATAAAACCTGTCCTGCCATATTAGTTCTGTTATCTTACTGACATGCTCTTGGCCTCCCGTCCTGCACCCTTCCCCTACCAAGTGACTCATTTTTTTTTTCACATTGAACATCTCCTAAATGCATACAAAGAGCTTAGATGTCCGAGAGCATTAACATAAGTTTCCACCATGAGGTATTACAATTCAGCATAAGAAACAAAAGGAACAAAATTATAGAGAATACTTTCAGAACTAACACTGTGGTCTGATATATTCAAAGGCACTTTTTGAAAAATGTGCATCTCAAGATCAACCCTGCAGAAGCAGAATTCTAAATATTCATAACAAACAAGATCTTTACTAAGACTCACCTCCTCAGTCAAGACAACAAAACTAACCCTAGTCAGGTAGACAGCTATTTGTAATGAACGAAGCATTTTGAAGAGAAAACCAGATTATAACATTTAATCCTGAAAGTTTTATTTCATAAACCTATTTAAATGGAGACAGACTCTTTATCTAAAAGAGCAGATTTTTTTTTTTTAAATTTCCTTCGCCATTTGAGAGATGGAAAAGCATCCCTGATTTGTATATTAAAGCACAAGCATCTGTCCTACTGATGATATTCTAGGGAAGCACATTAGCATAAAATTTAACGATGTCAAATAAGTGGATGTGAAATAGGGACTGCGTAAAGACACTATTTCCAAGGCTGACAGAAACATCACTGTTTAGAAATGCAAATGAAACCATTATGTTCAATAATTATATGAAAATATGAACAGTTCAGCATGTTTTCCAGCCCTGATGGCGGTTAATGGGATGTACGCTTATGTAAATAACTACTATTAAAGCTAATGCTGAAAAAAACTAATAAATTCATACTAAAGCAACTGATTTAGTATGCTTTTAAACCCCAGCAGTGCTCACTTATTAGAAAAGAGTGCATTATTATGTTTAGAACTCATTACTGCTACAAGTCACTGCAACTCCATCAATTACCATGCATTAATGAAAATGGGACACATACAAAAAAAATTATTGCCTCTCAGCAGTTTTCTTTAAAGACAAAATCTAGGGGTATTACCATCATGGGGCCTTGTAGGGAACTTATCCACACTATAATCTTTATTACTGAAACAGTATTCCCAATATCATTACCCCAGGGTATTTTGATCATAAAAAGGGCTAACCTTTATGTTAAAATATCAATATTTTACAAGATTGACCGTTTAACATCAATAAGAGATGTTTAATATTTGAATTTTGGCACCTGGTCCCTTTTTTTAAAGGGAGACGAAGAAATCAAAATACACAGAGGCAGTTATACCAGTACAGAAGATAAATGGTTTCATTCAAAGATGTTCCCTGATTTAACAGATAAATGAGGTCTACATTTAGTTCTATATTTACGTCTCAGTGAATTCTGTGGAATTGGAATTCTGTCCAATAAATAAGGTATTGGACTTTTAAGAACAAACCTAAAATTTCCTTTTTGGCCACAAGATGGACTTTCCTGTGATACATTAAATATTTAGTACAAGAAATTAGGAAGCTAGAAAAGCCTTGTAGTTAAAAATTCAAGTTTAGCTAACACCTAGGAGTAAGGAAATGCTGACAGGGCAGGAATGCAAACATAGAAATGCCTTTGCTCCCACTCTACTTGTGTCAACTTTCACAATTTATTCTGTTTAACATATGTAATTAAAGCGATCCTTCACTGTTTTCTAGCATTCAGAAAAACACAAAACACCTCCGTACCTACTAAATGTGAAAACATTTGCTAAATCTCAGACGCAGACTTGTTATATTTCAAGACTACATGTTTATTTCAAAAGTCTAACAGTCATAGCAGTCCAAACATTTGCAGTTTTAGCTCTCATATGTTTATTCATCTCCCAAGAAGCTTTTACTACAATTTAGATATAGTATCACCAGGTGGTGGTAGACTGCTATGATCTTGCAACCCCAGCAATGAAGTGCAGGTTTTCCCCCCAGGAGTCTGGCAGAATGACTTGGGCATTACAATTCATTCGTGTAACCATTATTTTTTGAGTACATACTGAGTACTAGGCACTACACTAGATCCTCTGTGTATAACAGTGCACAAGACAGAAAAGATGTCCCAGGAGGGAAACAGACAATAAATAAGTAGATAATAGACTGCCAAGTGCTATGAATAATCAACACCCATTTACAACTTAAAAAAGAAAAAAAAAAAACCAACCTCTTAGCAAACTAGAAAGAAAACAAAAATTCCTCAGTGTGATAAAAGGCACCTATTAAAAACCTATAGCTAATATTAATCTTAACGATGAAATACATAGTTCCCCCTAAGATATAAAACAAGGCAAGGATGTTCTCAGTCATCGCTTCTACTCAATACATAACTGGAGGTACCGCAATAAAGCAAGAAAAAGAAATAAAAGGCATAAAGATGAGAAAGAACTAAAAATGTTTTTATTTACAGATGCCGTAATTGATTATAAAATCCTAAGGAACCTGTAAAACTGTTAAAATTAACAACTGACAATTTAGCAAGGTCAAAAGATAGAACCAATACACAAAAATCAATTATATTTCTAAATTCAACAATTACAAATTGAAATTAAAACTAAATTGAACCAACTTTTCAAAATTAGCAGACTCCCTTCTGCTGACTAAAATGAGCACGAGTGCTGACGCTTGGAATGCCAAGTTAAAAAAGTGTGGCTCCCTAAAACCTATGGAGTCAGTGTACCTGCCTGAAACTGCCAAAACTCAGATGTTTTTTTACATGGAAAGTAAGTATATATCTTGTTTTGATTACTGTTACTTTGGCATTTCTTGTTATACACAAAAAAAGTTTAATCCTAACACAGATTCATAAAATAACTTTAAGTATGCTCCAACTACTCTTAGCCTTTTCAGCTTTTGTTTCTGCGTTATTTTCCTTGAGATCTCTTCTCTGCTGTGGAGATTCCTTAGCAATTCCTGACTGATCTCTCTTGGCAATTAGCTTTCTTAAAAATGCTTTAAAATTTTTAAAGAATGTTCCCTCATCTACACAAAAACACTTTGCCTCAAAAAATATATATAGTCTCTTTTAAAAGTAGAAATCTAGTTATTCTCTGGGCAACAGAACTCTACATGTGGACTCTAAAAGGAAAAAAAAAATCTTCAAATATAGCATCTGAAATAAAATATTTGCAAGATTTATCAACTATGGCTTTATGTCTATTTTGTATGTTGTAAACTTTTTCAGGGCAAGGAAATATTTTTGTAAATCTTAAATTTTTATAGAACATTTACAGTTTTGAAAAATCTGCGTATTTTAGCTCATTTGATCACCTTATGTGGTGATATTATTAACATGTTGAAATTAAGACTCGCCGAGGTTTATCCAAGGTCAGACACCTAGTTTAATGCAAAATTAAGTCAAGATTTCAAGTTTTATGATTTCGGTGCTAGAGTGTTCTTGATATACACACTGAGATAAGTCCATATTTGAGACTTCTGGTCTCTGATTAACTGAAAGTTTACAAAAAGGACTTTTCATATAATTTTTAAGGATCAAAAAACTGCCTTAGCAGCATAAAGCACTTCTCTGCTGTTTCAAATAACTACATAATACTGTAAGAAGATATAAATGCTATGACACTGCTCAATGATTACACTTACCTTCAAACTAAAACTTCCTCTCATTTCCTTAGCCTCTAGACTGCTTAACTCATCCTGTGCTTTTAACACTAATGCCTTGGGGGTATCATCTTGATACCTCTTGAGACAGAGGGCATCTGGCAACTTTTTCCTGCATTAGACTAGCAACTATTTTGTCACCATAGCATATAGCCTCTCTTCTCTATTGTCAAACTGTCTAGTGCAAATTTCTCACTAGGGCAATTAGTATTCCTAACCTTCTTTTCTGTTGGTTTCGTCTCGTATTTACTCTTTTTGCATCTTGCCGTTTCTCCTGTGTTTATCAGTTTTTGTGCGGAAAAAAGCCTCCTAAGTATGGCCCCAAAATAAAAACACACACTAGTTGAAACAACTAGTTGAAAACTGACCAACAAGAACACAACAAATATTATCTTTAGATATTTGAATTTTCCAGGCTATGTTTATTTAGAAATTCAAGGACTGCTTAAGATGGTATTGACACAAAGGTCTTTCTCCAGGATTTAAGAAAGCAGCTCAATAGATTGGAATTTCTGTATTAATAAAAGGCATCAATCCTTACCATCTATCAATAGGGGAAACTATTTCAGATATTCAGTTAACTTCTGATCATTATATAAGTATACAATAATTACTATTTCTGAAAATGTAGAGCTTGGAGATGCAGAATCTTGGGTATAACTATGAAAATTAAAAAGTTCCTTTTTTATTTTATGTTATTGTATAAGTTTCTAACTGAAGTGAGGATATTGTATAAGTTTCTAACTGAACCATTTAGACATTCACAAATGTTTAAATGACTAGGCCATACTAAAGTTAAGAACACTAAGACAAATTTGCTACTGCTTAAAAATAAAGTCATCAACAACATTCTTCAAATCTAAGGCAATAACAAGCTGTGGTATGGATTTAGCTGAAGAGATTATGTCAGAATAGCCCTTTAAAGATCAGTCATGTAAAAGACTAAACAAAATAATGAACTCTCCTGAACGATGATTATTATGAGACTGACTTACTAAAGGTCTAGTTCTTCATGCAAGAACTACTGAAACTTTCCAAAGTAATTTTAAAATGTTAAAATGATGTTTTACACGGATGTTAAGCAGATTTAGTACTGTTTGGTCAGTGCAGAACTATCACTGAAAAAAACTTTTTTAATTAAAAAGTTGTACAAAATTAAAAAAAAAATTTTAAATCCCAGTGTTACCCACTATAAAGCAACACTCTGGGGGTGCTAAGCCTCCACATCTGGAGCCTTCAACAAGCCAAAGAAATAAAAACACTATCAAGATCAAACTGGGGAAGTAAAGCTGTTTGTTTTAATATAAAATGGGTACAAACCACAGATATTAAAAGGATCTCAGACATTAAGAAGGTGGAGAAATCCCTAAAAGCAAATCTCATAAAATAATACAAAATCATATTTTAAAAATAATTATTCAATGTGCATTAATGCCCAAACAGGAGAATTAAAAATAAAGGAAAATGATTAGAATTAATATCTGAAAAAACAATAATGTTTAGAAACACTATCCTTGTATAGGTACACTGCAATGCCTTTTCACCTTACACTTAGAATAAAGAATAAAAATACCAAAGAACTAAGTACATGTTAAATACTGTCTAATTCTGCTCGGGCTGCCATGACAAAATACCACAGACTAAGGGGTTTAAACAACAGAACTTCATTTTCTCACAGTTCTAGAGCCTGGCAAGTCCAACAACAAGGTCCTGCAGGGTTTGGTTTCCAGTGAGAGCTCTCTTCCTGGCCACCTCGATGTGTCCTCCTAAGGTGCAAGGCTGGGAGCGGGGAGGCAAAGGATGGAGAGAGAGAGATCTCACCTCCTCTTCTTACAAGGCCACAGTCCTACTGGATTAGGGCCTGACCCTTATGACCTCATTTAACCTTAAGTACCTCCTAAAGAACTCTCTCCAGACACAGTCACATTAAGGGGACTTTAAACATAGGAATGTTGGAGGGACCCAATTCAGTCCACCGCAAATACTAAAATAACAAATGCATACATAAACAAATGAATGAATCTTGCTAAACCCAGAGTAGAGGGCAAAGAGAATGAAAAGCACAACTGCATATCCCAATACTCCAAAGCATGTAAATTTAGCAGGTGGGTAAGTTTATCAGTATTTAAGATTTGTTTGATTTTCACAGAAGAAATGAAAATCAGAAAAAAAAGCTACTGTAAGAGAGAAAGCAAATTTTAATCATTGGCTGGCACATTTGTTTTGACATATAAATATGTTCAAAACTCTCTTCCAGCCTTAAAACAAACTAAAAAACATTCCTTCAAATATTGATACCTCTTTGGCTAGACAGCATCTCCTTTTCTTCACAGCTTTTACTTTCTCACTCATATTCTGACTTGAGTCTTAGACTCAAAGCCATTGCAAACTGGTTTATTCCCCTAAAATACCAGTGAAATGCTCCTACATTCAATGACTTGTATAAAGCCACAATGGTATAGAGTAGCTGATCCAAAACTCTGATATAAGCTTACTTATTAAAAATCCAATACTGTTGCAAAAACACCATAGTTGCTTAAAGAACCATTAGAAACACAAGTTAGGGCAGTTGATATAGGTATAAATTCTTGAAAAATTCTAAAAGCCAAGTACTATAAAAAAAAATTATCAGAGAACATGTCTTAAAGAGGTACTAAAGAAGAAAATTAGAAAATTAATAAAAGGAGCAATGACAAAGAAATAGAAATAAACTGTAATAAGCAGGAAAAACAAATGAATCTTTTGTACCTTATATGTAGGGACCACACCAGGGAGGCATAAAAATTAAGGTCACATATATTATGTGATATCAGTAACTGAGTGTTTAAACATCAAAATCAAGAATATCCATTTGATACTTTGGGCCATAAGAAGCCACAGAAAGGGATTAAAAAGCCAAGTGATGTAACAAAAATAGTCCTTAAGAAAAATTAACCTGACAGCAGTGATGGAAAGGAGTGGGTTAAGGACAGCGGAGAATGAGACAGTGACAAAAGGATACCACAAGTGTTATGGCAGAATGCATGGACATGCCCAAGGAAACAGCAAAATACAATGGGCTGAGGATTTCAGAGGGAAATGATAAAGGCTCGGTGGCCGAATGAAAAAGCCAAAAAGAAAATCTAAGGAACATTCTACATGTGTAGATTTCTGGATAACTTGGGTTAAGTACCAAAAAAATTTTTTAAGAAGCACTATATTAATATAAGCAATTTTCATTAGATTGTGCTTTAACTATAAAGCAAGTTGCAAAAGTAAGGCTTCTCGATATCTGTAACATTCACTGCTGCAGAGATAATTCAGTATAATGGAAAGCCACTTGGTGTCAAAAGCTTTCATTCTGAAATACAATGGGTTGTTTCAGTCACCTCTCCAGACCTGCATCTTTACCTGTAAAATGAGAATAAGAGTATCTGCCTCAATTAAGTGTGTTATTGGGAAGATTAGAAAGTACATGTGAGGGGTGTCTGGCTAGCTCAGTGGGTTGAGCATCTAACTCTTGATTTCGCTCAGGTCATGATCTCAGGGTGGTGATCTTGAGCCCTGCCTTGAACTCTACATGGAACACAGAGTCTCCTTGTCCCTCTCCCTCCCCTTTCCCCGCCTCAAACAAATAAAATCTTTAAAGAAAGTAGTAAAATAAAAATAAGTACATGTGAAAGTGCTCTGTAAATAGAAAACTAATATACAAATATAAGATGTCTTACGAAAATAAAAGAAGTACTAGAAGTACTAAGAAGTAACAGGGGATAAAAATTTAATGTTATTTCAAAGCCTCAGAATTATCACTATGAATGTTAGCTACTGCACTACACTTATCATATGAAGGCCTTGAGATATATCTAGGTGGGCAGAGTTCTAGACTGCTTGCCTTTTCAGTTCTTTTGTGGTTTTTAACAGTTTTCCTAAGAAGTCCTCTGTCAGCTTAAAATCTCTGTTAGTCCAGTTTCTAGGAGAGGAAAGTCAGACCTGGTTTCCTCTAAGTGAAGACCCAACAGGTGTAAGCAGTAAAGAGAACTTATGTCTCGCACAGAAATTAGAAGATAAAGCATAGAGCAGATCACTTTCACTCTCCCAGTAGGTCTCAAAACTGCCTAGGTCTTATATAATCCGATGAAAGCCATCAGAGCCCCAGTGAAGAAAGACAAAGAAATGAGAAGGCATTATTAGTTATCCACATATCAGAGAAGAAAACAGAGACTCAGAACTAAGTTCATTAATTTTTCAAGGTTAGACACTAGCTTTTCAAGGTTAGATAGCTTACCAGCACTAAAACAGGATTTTGTCTCTAAAGCCACTGTACTTCTCTATCACTTCCCTTGTTCTGCCAGTTAAAATAGCAAACATAAGACTTTACTTTCCTTCTGTAAGCTTTGGTATCATCCTGACCTGAGACATATGCTCCGAAAATACAATTAGCTCAAATATTAATCAACTTTTCTAATGACTACATTTTCTGTGTCTTAAACTATTACCTGCTAATATGCTTCAGAACGATTCCAATTGGACATATTTCTAAGTTTCAGATTTATCTCTCCTTTCATACTCATTTAGGTAGGCAAAAATCTACTAGGTTCATCAAACTGCTTGACTTGGTGAATGGCATATTTATTCACAGAGTTAAGTTCTCAGGAAATAAGCTTTGTTCAAAGACTGAAAATTACAAGAATTTTTATGTTTTAGTAATAAATTCTCTATTCATTGTTAAGAACAAATCTTCAAAAGCCTGGTCCAAATGCAAACACATAAAATATCTTTTCTCTTTTTCACCAAGGGACTGGTCTGTGTTCGTATGGTGCCATAAGCCAAGTTATTAGAACTTTTAAAACACAAAACCTTAAATTTAGTATAACACGTCTTTAAAATTCCAAAAATCTGAATTCATACAGTTCCTCACACAGAAACAGATTGTAAAATGACCTAATATTATCTGATTTCATATATATGAAAGAGTCTGAATCATTCATGTATGATAGGTAAATGTATCTGTAGTTAAAATTATATTGTTTTAAATTATAACCTTGTTTTATGTTTCTAAGTTTTATAGGGTTTTATGTACTGTAAAATCGTCTATATTAACCTTTGACAGGTTTATGCTAGTAAAGGAGATTTGTACCTGAGCAATCTACTTGGAATAAAAACCATGGGTATCACTGTTTTTAAATCATGTCTTCCTCTCTCCCTTCTTCCACAGTTCCACAAATACCACCTATCATTTGGTGATTCCAAAAAACCTTCAACTTTTCAATTTCAATTTTTGATAATGGTCTCACACCAATCTTCATTCACTATGATAATAAATGCTCAAGTCAAATCCTTTCATATCATATGTAAAATACTTCCAACTTCTGAGTCTTTGACTTTACTGACATGCCTTTTCCTTTCGCTTTTAGCATATAAGATAGATCAGGGGTCAGTAAACTTCTGTAGAGCCAGAAGTAAGTTACTTTAGGGCGGCAGGCCAAGGGGTCTTTGTTACAACTACTTTGTTACAACTTTGTTACAACTACTCTGCCAGCAGCTACAACACAGGAATGAATGGGCGTGGCTAGATTTAGCAGGCACCCTACTGGATTTGGCCCCTGGCAGTAGCTTGCTGATCCCAGAGCTAAGTGATTGTAGAAATGAATAATTGGGCTACTACAATCACCTGGGGTATCTTACTACTTAGACTAATAGAGGAAACCATTCATAGCCATGCTGAATTAACACTTCAGCACTAAATCCATGACTCTTAACCAGAGTGCTAAAATAGCTACACATCTTGGTTAAGTACACTACCAAATAAATAAGGCCTTAATTTTGGCCAGGCTTTCAAACTTGTCTACTATCTCTGTTTCTCACCTGATTTCCCCACTTTACACCAATTCCAGTGGACATAATACTAATTCTTTTCTTGGTCTCAGGAACGCCAAGGCATCATCACCTCCTCTCCCTTTTATAGAAAGAGGCTTCTATTTCCCCTACTTCTGTTACCAGACTGTAAAGGAAAATGCCCACTTTATCAGCCCTTCTTGCAGCTTAGCACGGCCATGTAATAAAGTTCTGGATAATAAATATCTCATGAAAGACTGCTGGAGTTTGAGGGCGGGGTTGGGGGGAGCAGGGTGGGGACTGCCCTGAGGAAAAATTTCACTTTTTTTTTTTTTTTAAAAGGAAACTGAGTCACAACTGCCAGAACTCCTTCCTCCGCCTTCTCCCTGCCCTAGGGCCAAGATGATATCTGGAATTACAGCAACCATTCTGCAACCATTAGAACAAGCTAAGAGAACTATGGAGATCCAGTGCTGAAAACTTAAAGCCACTGAAGCAATACCAGAGGCCACTTATCTCCAGAGTTGTTACGTAGGGGGCACCTGGGTGGCTCAGATGGTTGTGTCTGCCTTCGGCTCAGGTCATGATCCCAGCATCCTGGGATCCAGCCCCGCATTGACGGGGAGCCTGCTTCTCCCTCTCCCTGTATTGCTTCTCCTGCTTGTGTTCTTGCATGCTCTCTGTCAAATAAATAAACAAAATCTTTTTAAAAAGATGCTATAAAATGAGAATTTTTGTTACAAATAAAAATATTCCTAGTCTACCTTTTCTTGGAAGTCCAAGTCACTATTCCTTGTGACAAGTGAAGGACCAAAGTGGCCGAGCAGTTTGTTGTGAGTTCTGACTAAACAGCACTACTTTAACCCAGAGAGAGAAAAGTAGCAGGAAGAAAACCACAAAAGCAGGTCTAACCTGAGAGCTGCCAGCCTAGTACAATAAAGTCAATGAAGGCAAACAAAAGAGAAGATCCAAGATAATTATTCAAATGCTAAAAGTTATAGAAAAGAAATAATTGAGAAAGTACACCTTTAGAATTGTAGGCAAAGAAGCTTTATAAATGTCCTGCTCAGCAAATCGAATCCGAAAATTTTGATTATATTAATTTCCAATTGTGTATTCCCACTTTTTGATAAAACAAAGAAATTCAGAACTCATTTTTTACATTTACATTTTTTTTAAAGATTTTATTTATTTATTTGACAGAGAGAAATCACAAGTAGACGGAGAGGCAGGCAGAGAGAGAGACAGGGAAGCAAGCTCCCTGCTGAGCAGAGAGCCCGACGCGGGACTCGATCCCAGGACCCTGAGATCATGACCCGAGCCGAAGGCAGCGGCTTAACCCACTGAGCCACCCAGGCGCCCTACATTTACATTTTTTTTTAAAGATTTTATTTATTTATTTGACAGACAGAGATTACAAGTTGGTGGAGAGGCTGGTAGAGAGAGAGGAGGAAGCAGGCTCCTTGAGGAGCAGAGAGCCCCATGTGGGGCTTGATCCCAGGACACTGGGATCTTGACCTGAGCCAAAGGCAGAGGCCTTAACCCACTGAGCCACCCAATGCCCCTACATTTACATTTTTTAAATGTTTCTTCCCAAGTGAATTATTTATACCTTTACGTTTCTATTTCCCTGGTGTTCAAAAAGGTAGAGTTATTGTTGATGTATAATAATTTTAACACTTGAAGAGCATTTGAAATAATTATTAGGGATGAAGTTAATAATGATATTGCCAATATGGGCACTGGTTCCTTCAAGTATTCATATACTAGTTTTGCTGGCCAATCTATGACCCTAACTTTAAGGATAGCCACTTCTCTTTTATATCAATACCACTGCAAAAACATCCAAAGATAAGTAGCCCAGCCAAAAGAAACTTCAGAAATATGCTTATTTTAACGTGCATATACCTTAAAATATAATTCTTAAGTTAAAATACCAGTTTTTATTTTACTTTCTTACAAAAAGTGCAATATATATTACATACACAAACACACTCACACATACATCTCTCTCTCTAGTTCTAAACCCAGTAATCTCCTCCTCCATGAGAATTTTCGTGTATTATGCTGCAATGTAAACACTTATCAATTATGACATCTACAAATTACAATGCATTTTTTTTTTAATTTTTATGATTTCAGAGTAGAATTCCTTAGGGCTGTCAAAGCTTTAGCTAGAAAGAATGCCAAATACAAAGAGGTTTCAGGCTCAGTTAGAGTAGTGGAACAGAATTCAGTAAAGTTCCAACACTACATTTTAATGCCCAAATTTCTTATTGTCTTTTTTAGTTGACAAATATGTGCTCTGCAGCATAACAGCAGCGGCAGAACAGCTGGGTGGCCCTATCAAGCACAAAGGAAGCAACAGCACATGCTGTTAAGTGTCGTTTTGATTGCCTAAAAATGGCAGCCCATGCAGATTTATTCCCTGTTATAAATTAGAACAATTATTTCTCTGGAGCTTACATTTTCTTCATGAAAGAGTCAAACTTCCTGCACATTAAAAAAGAGGACTTTCAAAAAGGATATCTTCCCTTTCTTTGATGATCAGATCATTCTGTTCTTCCAACTGCCTGATCTTCTTCTCAAATGATTCCTGCTCGGCTCGGAATCGTTCTTCTGTCACTTCCTTTTCCTCACTTACTCTGAAATACAAAAATGAAAAGAAAATGCCTATAAGAATAAGAAAATATGTGCCTACAGCTGTCGTCCACCAAAACCAGATTTCTTCCAGAGGTGTGCTGTTTTCTTCAGGGATAATCTATATTTGGCTTTTTTAAAAAAATTAACCTCTCATAAGGCAATCTTGCATACCTTTGTGATAAAATATGAACAGGATTTTTATATCAAAAATGTTCCCAAATCATCAGATGTATCTTAAATATGGAAAGTCCAACACAGAATGTAAGTTTCCAATTGTAATCCAGGACAGAAAAATATCTCTTTTAAAACTCAATTTTATTTCTCTTCAAAACAGGCACAATTAATTTATTTTGATTTGAATCTTTTAAATATTTTTATTTAAATCCTGTCAATGAAATAAATGATCTATATATCTCTTAAATATTTCATTATATATACATAGGTAATTAATTTTATTCTTTTCCTTGGTACTGATATCCTGCATTCCTCAGTAGCATATAAGTAACCAGACTAGAATAAAAAGATGGCATTAACATAAAAGAAACTACAACTATTCTTAGTCCAAAAAGAATTGCAAGTGTTAAAAAACCCTGGCCAAAAAAATCTGTATCTTTAATGTTTAACTCTGAGAAGTATTCCAATTCAATATTATCAAAAAGAGGTGACTTCTGACAAGAGCACAGGGGGAATATTTAAAAACCCCAATTAAACAAGAACAACATTAAAACTTATCTTAAAATGGCAACTCTATTTCTCATGTTACTCTGTGCATAGAGATGTTTGCCCTGAATTTTTCTGTGACTCCTGCTTATGCCTCCAAAGAGAGTACATTTATCTTACAAGATCACACAGCAATATGTGTAAAGGAAATCCACAGGGACTCCTTTGAGCTTCAGAATTTACTTCCTTCCAGACCCCTGCTCTACTACAGCAATTTTTTTTTTTTAAAGATTTTATCTATCCATCTGACACAGAGAAATCACAAGTAGATGGAGAGGCAGGCAGAGAGAGAGAGAGGGAAGCAGGCTCCCAGCCGAGCAGGGAGCCCGATACAGGGCTTGATCCCTGGACCCTGAGATCGTGACCCGAGCCGAAGCAGCGGCCCAACCCACTGAGCCACCCAGGCACCCCTACTACAGCACTTTTTGAATAACACGAACTCCTCAGCCTTTCCTTTGTTGCTAGCCTTCTGGTGGTGATACTTGAAATCAATGATGTAACAGAATGAAAATTGGATTTTTGAATGTTTGAGTTGATTACATCTTGTCTTTGAAATAATTTACATGGGAGAGCATGGCACAAATAGTGTTCAAAAAAGAGGTTTATGTTTTCTTGCTCATCATCACATTAAAATCATTTCCCTCAACCCCTATTATTTATGTCTAGCATATTATTAGGCCCATGAATGGGACTCAGGCCCTTCCTTCTAAGAGGGTAACCTGAAACAGAAAACAAATACAAGGAATCCAGACAGTTAAACAAATAGACACATGAGGACAATTTATCCCCTGGTCTCAGGTTCTCTTGCCTCCATTGTTGCCATCACTTTCCAAGGTCTTCCCCTTTACTGCTATTACTCTCAAGCACACTTGCCTTACCTTTCAAAATAATTCCTGCTGCCTCTCAGTCTTTCTAGAATTGTCAAACACTGGAACCATGAATTATTTTCTACCATCTAAATCTTCAATCTGTCAGCCTTCTGAAACACTTCTGAAACATCTTTGCCAAGATACTGTCCAAATCAAGTAAACCCCCAAAGTGCAAAGTGGAAAACGATGTACACATGGGGACATGAGAAAAACTGTGCTTACTTCTCTAAGCATCATTACTCTCACTCATGAAGAATAAAGCTAGACTAGATAATTTTTAAAATTCTCTCCAGCTAAATTCACTGCTATAAATATCCTAATACTGTACATACATCCTTTATAAATATGGAGAGCATTCATAAAGGAATAAGAAAGAAGTTCTCAAACATTTGGTCAAGACGCAAGGCATACAATACTATAATCTAGGCAAAACCTATAGCCATAGAATGAGAGAAAAAGTAGTTAAGAGAAATACTAAAAAGCATAAAGAGGTAAAATTTGGCATAACATAAAAAGTGACAAATATGTAGGATAAGGCACAAAATAAAGATGAGGGGCACCTGATTGGCTAAGTCAGAAGACCAAGCAATTCTTGATCTCAGGACTAGAGTTTGAGCTTGGGTTATGAAAGTAACCCAAGAAGAAGTTACTAAAAACAATGAATAAATAAAAAAATAATAAGTGATAATATATCTATTATATATATCTAATATATCTATATAAAATATATAGATAGAAGATAGATAAGATTAAAGATTTTATTTATTTGACCCAGAGAGATAGAGAAGAGGGAACACAAGCAGGGGGAGTGGGAGAAAGAGAAGCAGGCCTCCTGCATGAAGCCTGATGCGGGGCTCGATCCCAAGACCCTGGCATCATGACCTGAGCCGAAGGCAGACGCTTAGCGACTGAGCCACTCAGGTGCCCCAGTGATGCTATATATTGTAAGGAGAAAAAAAGCATATCAGGGTGAGAAAATATGTAGCAAAATCTGTCTCTGTTTAGACTGATAAAATCTTCAAGATATGACTAGAGAGTAAAATTCCTAAGTAGACAAGAAAAGATTTATTTTTATTTAATTATTAAAAAATATTTACTGAAGGGGGTGCCTGGGTGGCTCAGTTAGTTAAGCATCTGCCTTCAGCTCAGGTCATGATCCCAGAGTCCTGGGATCTAGGCCCTGTCAGGCTCTGCTCAGTGGGGAGTCTGCGTCTCCTTTTCCCTCTGCCTCTGCCTGTAACCCTGCTGGTGTTAGCTGGTATCCGCATACACACTCCTTCAAATAAATGAAATCTGTTAAAAAAATATTTACTGAACGACTACTATAAAAAAATAACAAAGTAACTTTAGTCAGTTACAGGGTATCCAAAAGGAACATAAAAATGGCTCCCCATCATTTCAAGACTATTCATAAAGGCCCCTATAAATATAAGGAATAGACCAAAGATCTGTTTTGTCAACAAGCATTGCTCCAGGGTCAGAAAAACAGTAAAAAAAAAAGAAAAGAAAAGAAAAGAAAAAAGTAGAATGCCAAGTTTACCTTAACATTAAACTAAACACAGAGATTATCTTTAGAGCCTACCAAGTCAAAACACGTAGGTATTCATCAATATTCACTTACTCCCTTTGTTGGGCCTAAGGAAATTCCCGAAAACTCTAAAGATCACTGAGGGCAGAAATGCTTATAGATATAATCTCACAATGCCAGAGTCTACAATGAGCATGAGCTTGTCCCAAAACTTAAGCTACTCTATCTAGAAAAATCACTCTTCTAAATTTAATTTCTGGAGTATGTTTGAAAAATTTGTTGCTGCACTGTTTATACAGGGCTCCTTTGTTTTAATCTCTTCTGTTATGCTGCTATGATTAGACTACTCTTTAGCAATTATTATACTCTGGAAGGCTATAAACTTAAGCACAAAGGGTAACACTTCTTCTGCAGGCCTATCTAAAGATATGTACAGCTTCTTTGTGGCCTATTAGCCTACTTAATACAAGCATATATATTAATACAACCTTTAAACGCAGAGGACTTGCCAATAAAATAGCCTCCAGATTTGATATCTACTCTGAAATCTGTCTTTTAAAATTTATGTTCAATAATATTTCCCTGGAGGTATATGTACAAGAAAATATCTGGTATCATGATCTACATTTTTCATCAAAGCATTCTCAGACCACAAAGTAATATAAGAAGACTTAATCTTCTATCTCATGTGGAGAACAGAAATTAGTTAATTAAGAAAATGAGAATCTAGGGGCGCCTGGGTGGCTCAGGGGGTTAAGCCGCTGCCTTCAGCTCAGGTCATGAACTCGGAGTCCTGGGATCGAGCCCCATATCCGGCTCTCTGCTTGGCAGGGAGCCTGCTTCCTCCTCTCTCTCTGCCTGCCTCTCTGTCTGCTTGTGATCTCTCTCAAATAAATAAATAAAATCTTTAAAAAAAAAAAAAGGAAA
>NC_081564.1:56095644-56183742 GCF_022355385.1 Mustela nigripes | reverse complement strand
CTCTCTGCTTGGCAGGGAGCCTGCTTCCTCCTCTCTCTCTGCCTGCCTCTCTGTCTGCTTGTGATCTCTCTCAAATAAATAAATAAAATCTTTAAAAAAAAAAAAAAGGAAAGGAAAAGAAAATGAGAATCTAAATACAGGGAAGGGAAATATTTGACCAATAGGATTTAAAAAAAAGTTAAAAAGGACACACTTTGTAATATAACTTGAAGTTCAGAATTGTGATGCTCCCACTTTGTTTTTCAAGAGTGCTTTGGCTATTCAAGGTCTTTTGTGGTTCCATACAAATTTTAGGATTGTTTGTTCTAGCTCTGTGAAAAATGCTGGTGGTATTTTGATAGGTATTGAATTAAATGTAGATTGCTTTGGGTAGTATAGACATTTTAACAATATTTGCTCTTCTAGTCTATGAGTATGGAACATTTTTCCATTTCTTTGTGTCATCCTCAATTTCCTTCCTAGTGTTCTATGGTTTTCAGATTGTAGATCTTTTACCTCTTTGGTTAGGTTTATTCCTAGGTATCTTTGGTTTTTGGTGCAATTGTAAATGATACTGATTCCTTGGTTTTTCTTTCTGCTTCTTCATTTTTAGTGTACAGAAATGCAACCAATTTCTGTACATTGATTTGGTATCCTGCAACTTCGCTGAATTTGTGTATCAGTTCTAGCAAATTTTTGGTGGAGTCTTTTGGGTTTTCTACATAGAGTATCATGTCATCTGCAAATAGTGACAATTTTACTTTTTTCTTTCTTGCCAATTTGGATGCCTTTCATTTCTTTTTGTTGTCTGATTGCTGAAGCTATAGTCATCAAGACAGTATGGTACTGGCACAAAAACAGACAAATAGATCAATGGAACAGAATAGAACCCAGAAATGGACCCACAATTATATGGTTAACTAATCTTCAACAAAGCAGGAAAGAATATCTAATGGAAAAAAGACGGTCTCTTCAACAAATGGTGTTGGAAAAACTGGACAGAATGAAACTGGACCACTTTCTAACACCATACACAAAAATAAATTAAAATGGTTGAAAGAGGGACACCTGGGTGGCTCAGTTGGTTAAGCAGCTGCCTTCGGCTCAGGTCATGATCCCAGGGTCCTGGGATGGAGTCCCATATCAGGCTCCTTGCTCGGCAGGGAGCCTGCTTCTCCCTCTGCCTCTGCCTGCCGCTCTGTCTGCCTGTGCTTGCTCTCTCTCGCTCGCTCTCTCTCTGACAAATAAATAAATGAAATCTAAAAAAAAAAAAAAAAAAAAAGGTTAAAAGACCTAAATGTAAGATAGGAAACCAACAAAATCCTAGAGAATACAGGCAGCAACCTCTTTGATCTTGGCCACACCAGGTTCTTACTAGACGCATCCCCAGAGGCAAAGGAAACAAAAGCAGAAATGAACTACTGGGACTTCATCAAGACAAAAGGTTTTACCACAGCAAAGGAAAAAATTAAAAAAAACTTAAAAGGCAGTCCATGGAATAGGAGAAGATATTTGCAAATGACATATCTGATAAAGGGTTAGTATTCAAAATCTATAAAGAACTTACCAAATTCAACACCCCAAAACAAATAATCTGGTTAACAAATGGGCAAAAGACATGAATAGACATTTTTCCAAAGAAGACATCCAGATGGCCAACAGACACATAAAAAGATGCTCAAAATCACTCATCATCAGGTAAATAAGTCAACACCACGACAAGATACCACCTTGTACCTGTTAGAATGGCTAAAATTAACAAAGATGTTGGCGAGGATGCAGAGAATGGGTAACCCTCTTACACTATTGGTCAGAATGCAAACTGGTGTGGTGATTCTGGAAAATAGTATGGAGGTTCCTCAGAAAGTGAAAAATAGAACTACAACTACAACCCAGCAATTGTACTACTAGGTATTTACCCAAAGGATACAAAAATACTGATTTAAAGGGGCACATGCATCCCGATGTTTATAACAGCATTATCAACAATAGCCAAACTATGGAAAGAGCCCAAAATGTTCACAGACTGATGAATGGATAAAGAAGATGTGGTATGGGGCTCCTGAGTAGCTCAGTTGGCTAACCAACTGACTTAGACTCAGGTCGTGATCCTGGAGTCCCAGGATTGAGTCCTGCATTGGGCTCCCTGCTTGGCAGAGAGTCTGCTTCTCCCTATGATCTCTCTTTCTCTCATTCTCTCTCTCTCAAATAATTAAATAAAATCTTAAAAAAAAAAAAAGATGTGGTGTATATATACAATGGAATATTACCCAGCCATCAAAAGGAGTTAAATCTTGCCATTTGTTAGAGTGTATTATGCTAAGCAAAATAAGTCAGTCGGAGAAAAACAATACCATATGATTTCACTCATATGTGGAATTTAAGAAACAAAACAGATGAACATATGGGAGGGGGAATAAAGGAGAGAGGGAAGCAAACCATAAGATACTCAACTAGAGAACAAACTGATGGTTGATGGAGGGGAAATGGGTGGGAGATGGGCTAAATGGGCAATAGGTATTAAGAAGGGCACTTGTGAGGAGCACTGGGTGTTATATGTAAGTGATGAATCACTGAATTCTACTCCTAAAACCAATATTACACTACATGTTAACTAACTAGAATCTAAATAAAAGCTTGAAAAAAATGCAACTACTTAAAACTGGTCTGTTGGAGCACCTGGATGGTTCAGTGGGTTAAGCCTCTGCCTTTGGCTCAGGTCACAATCTCAGGATCCTGGGATTGAGCCCCACATCAGACTCCCTGCTCAGCAGGGAGCCTGCTTCCCCTTTTCTCTCTGCCTGGTTACTTGTGATCTCTCTGTCAAATAAATGAATAAAATCTTAAAAAAAAAAAATCTGGACTGTTAAAACAGTTTCCTTCAAAAATTTCTACAAAATGTACTCCTATCTATCAAGAGAGAATTTATATCCTTAGAGTTGGATGGTCAGGCTGAATATTGTGCCAAAAGTACTGAATTTCTTTGAAGTCTTATTTTTTTTGCTTAAACATCTCTGCACATTTTGCATTTTTCTACATAAAACAATCTTTCCTGTTTTAATATAAAACATTTTCCCACACTCACCTACTCTTAATTTTCTAGTAAAACTAGCATTCTAGAAAAAGATTTATTTTATGGCTTTGCATAACCCTGATGTTCTTCCAGATACTCCAGGAATGGGTACTTTTACAGTAATGTGAAAGACAAGGTCAAGGCAGCAAGCCTCTATTCTAAAGAGAACTGCACCTCACTCTATGGTCAACCAGACAAAGTTCTTGCCCTATTTAATGTCTTGTGTTTGGAATCTGGATATGCTGGTTCCATTTTATAAATTCTGAACATCAATTTAGTAGTAAGTAAGATTTAGAGAAGGAAACATTTCATAGGAGTTTGGCAAAAAGACAGAAACATACTGTTTTCAAGCAATAGTAAATAAATGGTGAAAAATAAAAGCTATTATCATTAAAAAATATTTTGGTGCAATCACCTTAATGCCCTCTTTACAAATTATAACATTTGGCTATTACTTTAAAAACATCATCTAAAGGAATGCAGGTGCTTTAAGAAATCAGAGACATAGCAATCTACGTCAAAAGGGCTCTAAGAACTACAGAGTAGTATCAAATGAACATAGATCCAAAAAACCTCAAAAAACCCATGTTCTGTTATCCAGAAACATAACAAAAGAATTCTAAATCATGACCAATTAGGATTTATCCCAGGAATGAAAAGTTGGTTTAACATTCAAAATCAATTAATGTAATACACCATATCAGAAAAACAAAGAACAAAACCACATGATCATATAAGTAGATTTGGAAAAGTGAAAAAATCCAACAATGATTAATGATTAAAAAAATGAAAAAACCTCAAAAACATAGAAAGACAAGGGAACTTCCTCAATCTAAAAATAGGCTATTTAGGAAATACCCACATCTAATATAGCATATCTAATGGTTTTCCCCTTTGATCACTAATAAGATAAGAATGCCTGCTCTTGCCATTTCAGTTCATATTGTACTGGAGACTACAACCAGCACAATCAAGCAGGAGAAAAGAAATAAAAAACACTTGGATTCTAAAAGAAGTTAAACCATCTCTACTGCACATGACATACTTTTGTATACAGAAAATCTAAGAAATCCACTAAAAACTATGAAAACTAATGAAGGAGTTCAGTGGGGTTATGGGATACAAGATCAGTGTATAAAAGTCAATTGTGTATTTATATGCTAGCACTAAGTAACCCCAAGAGGAAATCAAGGAAACAATTCTATTTATATTTGCATCAAGAAAAATAAATTACAAAGGAGTAAATTCAACAGGAGAAGTGAGACTTGTACACCGAAAGCTTAAAAAATACTGTCAAGAGAAATTAACAACCCAAATAAATGGAAGGCATTCCGTGTTCATGATTGGAAGACTTAACATTGTTAGGACTAACCTTCAGATTTAACTCAATCTCTATCAAAATCTCAGCTGGTTTATTTGCAGAAACTGACAAGCTGACCCAACTCTAAAAGTAATACAAAAATGATAGGGACCCAAAATATCTAAAATATTCTTGAAAAAGGAGAAGATGGAGGACTCACACTTTCCAATTTTAAAACTTAGTACAAAACTATAGTAATCATGACAATGTTGTACTTGCATGAAGACAGACACAGCAAACAATGGAACATAAATAAATATTCACATTTATGGTACACTGATTTTTCAACCAGGGTATCAAGAAAATCAAAGAGAAAGAATAGTCTTTTCAACAAATAGTGCTGGAACAACTTGCTATCCACATACAAAAGATTAAAGTTGGATCCCTACCTCACACCACATAAAAAAAATTGACATTAATTGAATCAAAGACCAAAATGTAAGGGCTAAACTATAAACTCCTGGAAGAAAACAGAAGCATACATCTTTGTTTTCTTGGATTAGGCAATGGTTTCTTAGGTATGTATAACATGAAAAAACAATCTATAAAAGAAAAATAGATAAATTAGTCTTCATCAAAATGAAAAACTTTTGTGTTTATTTTAAAGATTTTATTTATTTATTTGTCAGAGAGAGAGAGAGAGTGCAGGCACACAAGCAGGGAGAGTGGCAAGGAGAGGCAGAAATAGGCTCACCATTGAGCAAGATGTAGGACTCAATCCCAGGACCCTGGAATCGTGACCTGAGTCAAAGGTAGACACTTAATCCACCGAACCATCTAGGCATCCCCAAAACTTTTGTGTTTCAAATGACCCCACCAAAAAAGCAAAAGCATAAAATTTTTGCAAATAATATATTTCATAAGGGACTTGCATGGAATATATAAGAACTCTAAAAACTCAACACTAAAAAGACAACCTAATTTAAAGCATTAAAATAGATACTTCTTCAAAGAAGATACACAAATAACCAAGAAGCACTTGAAAAGTTGTTCAATATCATTAGCCACTAAGCAAATGCAAATTCAAACAATTAGATACCATTTCAAAACCACTAGGAAGGTATAATAAAAAAGACAGATAAAAGAAAATATTGGCAAAGGTATGGAGCAATGGGAATCCTCACAGATTGCAGGTAAGAATGCAAAATGGTGCAGCTACTTTGGAAAACAGTCTGGCAGTTCTTCAAAAAGTTAAACATAGAGTTGACATACAACCCAGCAATTCTGCTCCTAATACACCCAAGAGAAATGAAAATATAAATGAAAATGAAAAACTTGTGGACAAATGTTTACAGCTATATTATTCAAATAGCCAAAAACTGGAACCAATGCAAATGTCTATCAACTAATGAATGGATCAAATGACAAAAGTGTATATTGTTTTTAAAACTAAGAATAAAACATATTTTCCAAGGAACAAAGCATAAGAGATAGTATGACATATAATGCTTTTAGAGGTGAGTTATTTGATCAATTACATTCATGGTTAAATGCGCACCCCAAAAAAGCTCGCTTTCTCATACTTACTGATTACTTCTTTTAGTTCAAGAACATCCTCATTTCATTTCATAATCTAACTACTAAAATCTGATAAGGACATTACAGAAAACAAAAATTATGGTCTAATCTATCTAATAAATATAGCTGAAAAAATCCAAAAAGAAAACAAAAAACAAAAACAATATAGCCAAGGCAAAGCCAAATCCAAAGATATGAAAAGATAATACATCCAAGATGAGTTTATCCCAGGAAAGCAAGACTTATGTAAGAGTTGAAACATGATATAATTTACCATATTAATAGAATAAAGGAGAAATGTTCTATGATCATCTATAAATACAGAAAAGGCATTTGTCAAAATTCAACTGATTCATGATAAAACCTCTACAATCTAGGGACTGAAGGAACTTCCCCAAACTAATAAGGAACACTTAATCTATAAAAACCTAGAGTTATTACAAGGATGGGAAAAAAAACTGTTTCTCCTTAACCTTGTATTTAAAATATGAAACAAGCCTGGGTGGCTCAGTTGGTTAAGCAGCTGCCTTCGGCTCAGGTCATGATCCCAGCGTCCTGGGATCGTGTCCCACATCGGGCTCCTTGCTCAGCAGGGAGCCTGCTTCTCCCTCTGCCTCTGCCTGCCGTTCTGTCTGCCTGTGCTCGCTCTCTTCCCTCTCTCTCTCTCTGATAAATAAATAAAATCTTAAAAAAATAAAATAAAATAAAATATGAAACAAGAATGTCAGCTATTACTACTCCCATTCAATACTGACTGGAGTTCCTAGTCAGTCCAATAATCTAAGAAATCAAAGTAAAATGCATACAGATTAGAAAGAAAGAAGTAGAATTTTACATGCAGATATGATCGTGAATGTAGCAAACAGAAGGAAACTACAGAAAATATATTAAATAAGGTAAATTTAAGAATATCACAGTGTTGTTGTGGTACCCAGCCTCTATAGAATGGGTCCCAGTGATCCGTCTCCTCATATTCCTGTCCTCGTTTAATCCCTTCCCCTTGAATGGACCTAGTGACTCTCAAAATTGACTGGATGTCACTTCTAAGCGACTAGGTTACAAATGGTAGTGACTTCTGTCTGGATTATTCTTGCTCACTCTGATGGGAGCCAGTTGCCAAGTTATAAGCTGCCATATGGAGGCACTTGAAACAAGGAATGGAGGGAGGCAGCCAACAGCCAGCAAAGAACTGAAAAAAACAGTCTTAGAAAGTCGTCACTGGAAATTGAAGAAAGCGGAAGCACTGTATGTGGTAGCAGAAAGTTTACCCATATCATACCATCTTTAGTAATGTGGGAAGTAAGAAATGTGCCTAATGAGGTGGATAACCAATGAATCTAAGGAGATTTTCAAGTAAAGTGTTGAAGGTGCTGCCTGGTTTCTTCCAGGAGCTTACTGTGAATTGGAAGAAAAGATAAATTCAAGGCAAGACTATTAAACCAAAATGAGTCAGACTTTCATACTTCCAAAGATTCTCAGCCTCTCCACATAGCAAACATGCTAAAAGTAAGAAAAGTCTTCAGAATAAATTTCAAATCCAGGACACTAGGAGGAAAAACAAGCTCTAGAAATAAAGCCAAGACTTAACTTCTTAAGACCTTAGAAAGATCAAAGTTGATGCCACAGTATAGTCATACAAAAGGCACTGTGAAGAGTTGAATGATGGGCCTCACCAATCCTCTCAGTTAAACAGTAAGGCCTCCGGTTTAAAAAAAAAAGGGGGGGGGCCTCTAGTATTTTATTTTATTTATTTATTTATTTATTTTATTTATTCGACAGAGAGAGAGAGATCACAAGTAGGCAGAGAGGCAGGCAGAGAGAGAGGGGGGAGGAAGCAGGCTCCCTGCTGAGCAGAGAGTCTGATGTGGGGCTTGATCCCAGAACCCTGGGATCATGACCTGAGCCAAAGGCAGAGGCTTTAACCCACTGAGCCACCCAGGCGCCCCATAGTATTTTAAATGGCTATAATTCTGTGATGTTAGATAGCCATAGATAATACATATTTAACATATTAGTTATTCTAAATTCCTCATCAGACAATTTCAACTGTATGTGCTTCCATTGCTTTGTCTCTTTTGCACATTTTCCTGTCTTTTCAAATGCTCATAATTTTAGTGATATCAGGATATCCTGAGTAAGATATTAGAATCTGAGACAAATAATTTCTATGCTTGGTAATGGGCAGACCCTTCCTTTGGTTAGGTTTTTAGTGCAGGAATTGTATTTATCTAATCAGAAGTTAGGCAGGTTTGGTGTTTGCTGTTGCTATGGTTATCCTTAGTGCACCAAAGGCTTCAAATTCCTCTAAAGCATAACTTCTCTTCATGTGGGACCATATACTTTCTTCAAAGCCTGCTGTACCCTCAGGTCTCTGTCTCCCAACCTAGAGGGTTTGTCTCTTGTGGGTTTCTCACCAGTATTCAGCTGTTAATTCTATTAGACACTGGTTAGTTTGGTGGTGGGGAGTCGGGGTTAGGGTGTTGTTCGCCACTATTCTAAGTAGACCTATGCTAATCAGAATCCCCATGCCGGGGTTTCAAAGTGCCTCTCTCTCTCTTACTGCAGTTCTGGAACTGCAGTTTCTGGGATGTAATCCTGCATTCCTGTGAGGTTATTTTCTGCCCCCTCCCCTCCCAGCTTCAATATTTTCACCAGTGCCTTAAGGGCCCCTCGTTCCTGAACTTATGATTTTTGTTACATAGGAGAGATACAGAAGAGGTCTCCAGGACATATTTGTGTCCTTTCCATTGCAACCATTGTTCCCTTCCCCAGGCTTACAGCAAGAAAAAATGCTTTATCGGGGCTCTCATCAAGTGGAGCTTATGGAGAAAAAGCTTGCAAGACAGTTCAAGATCTACCCAGCAAGACAGATCAAGCTCCAGAGGGTTCCCCATTCTCTCTTGCCCACAGTTGGCCTCCACCAATTTGTCATCTACTGCAGCTGAAATGTCCCTACCTACTGCCATTTGTGTCTACCCCAAGCAAGCTAGTGCTCACGCTTCATCTTTCCCTGCAGGCACATGTCTCTCCTGACATTTCAGGTTATGGTTGCTTTGTGAAGTGAGCTCTCTGATTGTTTCAAGAAATGTCCTGAGCTTGCAGTTTGTTTCACCTCCCGCCCTCCCCCCTCCCTTCCCTCCTCCCTCCTCCCCTCCTTCCCTTCCTTCCTTCCTTCTTTCTTTCTTTCCCTTTTTTCTTTTTAATTATAAGGTTGGGAGCAACATCCTCAGCAGTCACTTAGACTTACCTATAATTATTTAAACATACTTACATATTTAGTTGTTTATGCTCTTATTAAAATAATTCAGGGGTGCCTGAGTGGCTCAGTCAGTTAAATGACTGACTCTTGATTTCAGCAGGGGTCATGGTCTGAGCAATCATTGGATAGAGCCAGCACCAGGCTTTGGGCTCAGACCAGAGTCTGTCCCTCTCCCTCCGCCTCTGCCCCTCTGGAGCGCAGCCTCTCTCTCAAATAAATAAATAAAATATTAATTAATTAATTAATTAATTAACTTCACAAGGAGGCAATTAGATGGAGGTGGTTTTACTGCCTTAACAGCCTAAGGTAGCAAACCACATCTTATACCCATAATGCCTTGAGGTTAAGAAATTAAAAACCCAAAACAATCAATCCATCATCTACAGCCACCTAGCCATTTCCAAATAAGGCAATGGCCTTTGCTACAGCCCAGGCAAATACCTTCATTGTTTTTCTTCTATCTTTTCTCCCATAAAAGTCTCTCCCCTAGTTCCTGTTGGTGGAGGGCTCCTAAACACTTCCAGTGCTGAGCTGCCTGATTTTAATGGATTTTTTTTTCTCAAAATGAGTCTTAAAAATGTAGTATGTCTCAGTTTATTTTTTAACACTCTTCTTTTCCTAATATGCCCTCCCAATTTTCAAAGCTGGAACAATTTTAACAACAAAATAAATGACAATAGTATTAGGTTATAAACAACAGAACCATAATATTTATTAATGTGAAAAGATAAACTGAGGCATATTACATTATGCCATCCATAAGAGGAAAAATACGCTATAGGAAAATTAACTGCTTACAGGAAGTAGTATCTGGCCAGAACCAAAAAAAAAAAAAAAAGACTGTCAAGTACATGCTAATCAATTAAAAAATATTCTTTGAATTGTACAAGCTCAGAATAGACAATCTGAAAATGAATTTTGGCATACTAAGTGTTCTACAGTTTCAAGATATACTAAAGTTCAAAGAATGCCTTTCTACCTAAGTCAAGTTGAAAATTCCTTATGTTTTCTTGAAATTTATTATATAATCCATCATAAATATTATTTATGCAAAAAAAATCCACTAAGGCTTCAAATAGGAAGGCAAAAAGTAAGTCACTGAAAAATTAAAGTCTAACTTCCTTATTGTACTGCAATGCACATTTAATTATAACAAAAAAGTTATGATTAGTTTAAAAAATAAAAGACCAGAATAAATATAAAATAATAATGATCTACTCATTTTACAATGGGAAACTAATGGTGTTACACTTTCTATTTTTCTTCTAAGAAATGGCAAGTAGAAATAGCAAACTGTCCTCTGGGAAAAATCAAAGTATCTGAGCCTAAAAAAGAACCCTGTCCTCAAATGAGTTAGTGCACAAGTATTCACTGGGGAACCATGCATTATTTGACACTGTAGGCATAGGACATGAAATAGTGGGGTTTTTTTAGGCTTCTTGGAACATGGCTCATATACATCAAAAACTGCAACTGTGGCCAAGATTATTTTTAAACTTTTTTTTCCTTTAAAGACTAAGCTACAGTACAGTTTGTACATTAGTTTATGGTACCCCTCCCCATCTTAAAAAGTCTCAGTAAAAAAATGCAAATCCATATATAAAGAACTGTCACCATCTTTCAGCACAAACTACAATATTTTGCAAAGCCATTCATTTTTCAAGTCCCCATAAATGACACTCCTTTTCCCATCTATGCAAACAATTCATTAATTTTACTGTAAAAGACTTTTTGAGGTCACTTAATTCAGCAATCTTGAACCAAAAAAATTCTCTCTATCCTAAGACCTTCTAGAAAGATCAATCAATATCCCACTTATCCTTCTGCAAATGTAAATCAATGCTGGACACCTCAGGGAAACCCCTTCATTCACTTATAACACATATATCAAGTCATGTCTTACATTCTCTTCCACAGGCTAAATAATTCATAATACTCCTAATTTATTCTCCATTAGCTTGTAAATTTTGATTTGTATTTGTATTCTATTGTCAATGTACATAACACAAGTGAAAAAGTTTTCCTGGGCATATACAGATTATTAAGGAGGCATCTAAAGTTTATTAAAAACTCACACCAGGTTTGTTTTTGTTTAACTCTATTTGTTCTCTTGCCAAATAGCACAATATTGCTTGTGCATGTTCAGGTTAAATTTAACTATGAACCATACATTCTCTATGTAACTGGGCCTAACTGGTAAGTCTTTCTCTGAAATGAATTTCTAATTTATTTTTATCCTCAGGCATATAATAGCCTGTACTTGTAACTAGCGTCTTTTGTCCTGTTTGAATGAATCCATTTTCCAAACTATTATGCCAACCCTGAATTTTATTTGTATCTTTCATTAACATTTATTCTTATTTACAAATATCAATAAATCATATAGGCATCTTTTGGATAAATAGATCTTTTCATCATAACACCAAAAAAGATATTGACTACAAAGGACCTCACAACCAGATTCTTAATGGGCCCCTCCAAGGTACAGAAACACCAGTCTTGGAATTTAGATACATAGGATTTTCCCACTAACATTTGGAAAGTGAAGGTCATGCTTTTACCAAAAATTTAAAAAAAAAAAAAAAAAAAAGCCTATGCTTTTTTTAAAGGTGCTTTTCACCTCAAAGGCACCATTTAAAAGAAGCTAGTTACCACTTTACCTTTATATTGCTTGTCACCTTGTAACTGAAAAACACGTTATTTATTTTGTATATTCTGCTGAGCGACCACCATGATTTTGAAATATGCTTGCTAATGATCAGTATGAGGTGCTAAGCACTCTCAGTGACTTCTCCCCTAATATAATGTTAATAGATCTGCATAATATCTGAAATTTTTTTAAGTATACTATATTTAAATAGGTCATAGGACTGCATAAGGTTTTCCAAATCTTCTAACACCTTCTGCATTTGACTTGACCTTTATCACAACTGAAACAATTTTCAATCTTTCTACCTTATTTTTACTGGAGAGCCTTAAATGAAAACAACTTCCTAATAATAATCCTTCCTAAAAATAGCTTCCTAATAATCCCCTTACTACCTTTTCCTCTCTACTTTTAAAATTATACTTTTAAACTTATTCTCTATTTATTCAAGTCTATTAGTTAAAAAAGCCATGTACCAGGCAAGGTAGGCAGAACACAAAGCAAACAGTATCTCTCCTGTTTTATAGACATGATTTGAAAAGCAAAGTATATAAATTTAAAAGTGTATTTACTTATGAACAAGCAAATATATCTAACTATCTTTTATTCAAAGAGAAAACTTTTTTCTCTTCTGATATGAAAGTTGAGCTTTCATCTTCTCCTTTTCTTCATTTTCCACTTTCCTTCTTCCTGAACAATTAAGTCTTAAAACCTTGAATGTGGGGCAGAATTAGAATCAAACTGAGATCAGGAGGGTAAATGTACAAGGTCTTCCAGTAGGATGTCAATGGCTAAGAGGTTGAGAAGGACATCGACACGTGGCAGGTAGTCCAGCATGGGTGTCACAGCCTCAGTGAAATGAATGAGCATTCATGTGGAAGAATTGCCTAGCATGGGTATAAGAGCCTAAGCATTTGAGGTGGGTACTGGGATCGAACCCCAAATCAGGCTCTCTGCTCAGCAGGGAGCCTGCTTCCCTCTCTGTCTCTGCCTATTTGTGATCTCTCTCTCTCTGTCAAATAGATAAATACAATATTACAAAAAAAATTAATTTTTTGTAATTTTTTTGTAAATAAAATTTAAGAAATTTTATTAAATAAGAAATTAAATAAAATTTCTTAAAAAAATAAAACAGTTTGAAAAAAAATTTAAATTTTTTCTGGCCAGAATAAAACACACTAGAAATTAATATTACAAAGACAAGAGAAAAATCCCCAAACACTTAAAAATTATAAAATATAGCTCAAAATAAGCACGAGTCAAAAAGGAAATTTAAAGGAAATTTTAAATATATATACATATTGAATGCAAATGAAAATAAAACAAATTAAAATGCATACAATGCACTGAAAGCAGTAACGAGAAGGAAGATTATAGCACTACATGCTGACAGTAAAAGGAATGGTCTTTAAGTTCCTCCTATTTTAAGAAACTAGAAAAAGAACAAAATAAACCCAAAGCAACATGAAGGAAGGAAATAAGAGCAAAAGTCAATAAATTGAAAATAGGAAAAACAGATAAAATCAATGAAACAAAAAGCTGGTTTCTGAACAAAAATAAAAAAAATTGATAAACCAGGAAAGACAGACTAAACGAGAAGGTACAAATCAGCAATATCACAAGTAAAGCACTACAGATCCTGCAGTAATTAAAGGGATAATAAGAGAACACTATGAACAGCTTTATATTCATAAATTTGGCAATTCAGAAGAAATGAAACAATTCTCCAAAACCACAACTCCTAAAACTCAACCAAGACAAAACAGACAACCTGAAAAATCTTATAACTACTGAAGACATTAAACCTAGAACTGAAAAGTTCTTTTAAACTATACCTCCAGGCCCAGAGGGTTTCAGTGGAGCATTCTATTGAATGTTTAAAGAAGAATTAACACCAATTTTATAGTTTTTTTCTGGAAAACAGAAAAAGAGAGGATACTTTTTTTTAAGATTTTATTTATTTGAGAGAGAAAGCATGCATGTATGTTTGCCCGTGATAGAGCACAAGCAGTAGGGAGGGAGGGGACCAGAGAGAAGCAGAGGGAGAAGCAGACTCCCCACTGAGCAGGGAGTCCAAGGCAGGACTCAATCCCAGGACCCTAGGAATCACGACCTGAGCCAAAGGCAGATGCTAACCAACTGAGCCATCCAGGCGCCTGGAGAGAATACCTCTTAACTCGTTTTATAAGGCTAGTAGCACAAGACTAAGCCAGTTTAAAAATAAAAAGGAAAGATAACTACAGCCCAATGCCCTTCATGAACTTTGATATGAAAATTCCAAACAAAATAACAGAAAATCAAACATAATAAGTAAGATTTATTACAAGTATGCAAAGCAGGTTTATATTTAAATATCAATTAATAAGATCCACCATCTCAACAGCTAAAACTTCAGGAAAACTCATATGATCATACCAGTTGAAGCAGAAAAAATGTTAGACAAAAATTTAGCATGCAATCATAACAAAAACCCTTTTATAAAGTGAGGAATAGGGGGGAACTTCGTCAACTTTATAAAGAGCATCTACAAAAATTCTATACCTAATGTTATACTTAATGATAGACTGAATGCTTTCCACATAAAATTAGGAACACAATAAGGATGTCCTCTCTCACCACTTTTATTTACATAGCACTGCAAGCCCTAGCCAGCACCATGACACAGAAAAAGAAAATAAAAAACATACATATTGGAAAAAAAGTAAAAAAACTGTAACTACTTGCAAATTATATGACTGTAATTGTCCCAAGGAATCAACAGGAAAACTCTGAGAACTAATAAGCAAGTTCAGCAAGATTACAGGAATTCAGACAAACACACAAACTTCAATCACATTTCAACCACAAACAAACGTGAAACAACAAACGTGAAAAGCAAAATTAAAAACACAGTACCATTTACAATTGCTCCAAAGAAAATTAAATACTTAGGTATAAGTACAAGAAAATACATATAAGATCTGTATCCTGAAAATTACAAAATTCTGATGATAGAAATCAAAGACCTAAATAGATGAAGAGACATACCATATTCATGGACTGGAAGATACAACAAAGTAAGAATATCAGTTCTTCTCCAAACTGATCTACAGTTTTAATGTAATACAGCAAGTAGTTTGTTTGTTTATTTTTTTATAGACATTGACAATATTCTAAAATTATTATGGAAAGGCACAGGACTAGAAGTGTTAAAATAATTAAAGTGTTTTTAACTCTTTAAACACTTTAAACATTTTTAACACTAAAGTGTTAAAATAATTAAAAGAATAATGTGTGAGAAGTCACTCTACCCAATATTAAGGCTTACAACATAGCTGTAATATATCAAGACAGCTGGCAGAAGAAAAAACACATGGATGGATTAGAAAAGAGAACTCCAAAAGAGACACATGTAAATATGTCCAACTGATTTTCTCCCAAAGGTGTAAAAATTTCAACAAATGGTGCTGGAGCACTTGAACATGATTAGGCAAAAAACAAAAACAAAAAACAGCAGCAGCAGCTCAACCCAAACTTCATACATTATGCAAATTAACTCAAAATGCATTATGGGCTTAATACAGTATATAAAAATAAAAAACTTAAAAAAAATAAGAGATCACCTAAGTTAGAGTTCCTAGACTTGACAATAAAAGCATCATCCATAAAAGAAAAAACTGATTCACTGGACCTAGTTAAAATTAAAAATTTTTGCTCTATGAAAGACCTTGAGAGAAGGCAAGCTACAGATCAGGGAAGTATCTGCAAATTACATATGCAACAAAGGACTTGTCTATAGAACATATAAAGAGCTGTTAAAACTCAACAAGAACAACAAAAAAATTCCAACAAAAAATGAACAAAAAGGACGAACAGACATATCACTGAAGAAGGTATAAATGGCAAATAAGCATATGAAACTATGTCTAAAACAACAGGTCATAAATGGTCATCAGAGTAATACAAATTAAAACCAAAATGAGAAAACACTAAGTACTTCTAAGAATGGCTAAAATAAAAAATAATTATAACAAATGTTGGCAAGAATGCAAGGGATCTAGGTCTCTTCTGCATTGCTGGCAGGAATGTAAAATGGTAAACATTTTGAAAACAGTTCAGCAGCTTCTTACAAAACTAAATATGCATTTATGACACAATACCCCAAAGAAATGAAATGTTATGCTCACACTAAAGCCTATATATGAATGTTCATAACTTCATTTGTAGCAATCAAAAACTAGAAAGAAGGGGCACCTGGCTGGCTCTGTGGATAGAACATGAGACTCCTGAACTTGGGATTAATATTCAAGCTTCACATTGGATATACTTAAAAGAATAAAAATCTTAAAAAATAAATAACAGAAAGAAGCCACATATCCTTCAATAGGTGAATGGTTAAACTATCATACATCTACCCATGGAATATTACTGAGTAATAAAAGGAACAAACTTTGATTCATGCAACATCTGAATGGATCTAAAAGTAATTATGTTGAGTGAGGAAAAAAGCCAACCTCAAAAGATGGCATTCTGTAAGATTCCATTTACAAAGCATTCTTAAAATGACAAAATTATAGAGATGGAAGGTGGGTTAATGGTTGATAAGGATTAGGAAAGGGGGTAGGAAGGAAAGTTAGCTATGTCTATAAAGAGACAACATGAGTAATTTTTTTAACAAAACCGTTTTGTATCTTTACTCTGGTGATGGTACACAAATCTACATGTGACAAAATTTCATAGAACTATACACACATACACACACACGCACACGTGAGTACATGTAAAATCTATACAAGGTTGATGGGTCCTATCAATGTCAATTTCCGAGATGAAATATTGTATTATAGTTAATCAAAATATTACCATTGGTGAAAACTGGGGAAAGGGGACTTGAGCTCTCTCTGTATTATTTCTTAGGTAAATCCAGAATTACCTCAAAATGAAAGGTTCAGAAAAAAAAGTATCACCTTGGGGCATCTGGATGGCTCAGTCGGTTGAGCAGGCACCTCTTGATTTTGGCTCAGATCATGATTTTAGAGTCCCAGGATCGAGCCCAAGTCAGGCATCATGCTCAGTGAGGAGACTGCCTGAGGATTTCTCTCTCTCTCTCCCTCTCCTTTGCTCTTCTCTCCCTGCTCTCATGCACACATGCTCTCTCTTTCACTCTCTAAAATGATAAAACTTAAAAAAAAAAAAAAAAAAAGGAAAAGAAAAAGCATCATCTTGGGTACCTGGGTGGCTCAGTTGGTTAAGTGTCTGCCTTTGGCTTAGGTCATGATCACAGGATTCTGGGACCCATATCGAGCTCCTTGCTCAGTGGGGAGTCTGCTTCTCTTTCTCCCTCTGCCTCTTCCCCCTTGTTCATGCTCTGTCTCACGCTCTCTCTCTCTCAAATAAATAAAATATTTAAAAAAAAAAAAAAAAAGAATCACCTTCCTATTCTATTTTTGTTTTGGTGAGTCCTGAACTAGAATAAAATAAATGTCCATGAGTATATTATTGTTATTATTATTACTATTATTGATAAAAATAAATAAGAAAATGAATACTGAAATAAATAAATACATACATACATACAGCAGGAGGGATAGCTCATCCTTAAATAAGAATTCTGATTAATAAATGCAAACAAATTGGCGAAACATAAAGTAACTATTAGAACATCACAGTAATAGTAGTTATGGTGAAGTCTCTTTGATAAGTGCTTATAACAGTGGGTAAAAGTTTCAGAATAAAACAGTGGATTTCAATAATCCTCATGGATCTCTACCAATTTATTAAATATAGAGAACAATGCAACTTTTCAGGAGAGAAACTAGTACACTCTACGTCAACTATGTTATCATAGTTAAAACCACCAGTAACAAAACATCAACCTTATACTTTCCCTGATTTAATATCATAATGCAATATAATCATGAGAAAACATGAAAAAAAAATCTGAAAGAAATACTACAAAATATCTGACCGGTATTCTTCAAAAGTGACAGGTCATGGAAAGTAAAGAAAAACTAACATATGCCACAAATGGGAGGAGACTAAGTAAACATAAAACTGAATATAAAATGTGATATTGGAACAGAAAAAAAATTAGTAGGAAAGCTGAGGATATCTAAATAAACCGTAGCTAATTAATACTATTGTACCAATATTAATTTTTGACTATTACAATGTATTATTCAAGATGTTAACTATAGCAAGCTGGATGAAAGTTAAAAAAAGCTATGATGAGTTCTGATAAAGAACTTTCTTGAATATAAATCATCATATAACGAGATTAACTCACTTACAGTGTACAATTCCATGACTTTTCATATATTTTCAGAGTTCTGCAACTATCACTAAAATCTAAAATTAGAACACTTTCATCCTTTCCAAAAGAAACCTTGTATTCACTAGCAGTCACTGTCCATTTCTCATTCCTCCAATACTGTACTATTTCAGCAACTTTTCTGTAAGCCTAAAATTATTTCAAAATAATACAAAAAAAGTGATATTACACTGAATTAAAATTTAAATAAATTAAACATATAAAAACATACATATAAATATATACAAATTATGACACACTGTGGCACATAATCAAGAGAGGAAAATGAAGTTAAAGTTATTGAGTTCTAAAGTTCTTGAAATGTTTAGAATAGAGCTAAAGGTATCAATTAATATTAGACTGTGATTAGTCAAGAATACATATTACAAATCCCCAGGGTGACCACAGGTTGATTTAAACAAGAAAATGAGGGGTGCCTGGGTGACTCAGTTAGATGAGCATCTGCCTTGGCTTAGGTCATGAACCTCAGGGTTCTGGGATTGAGCCCTGTGGGATCCCCTCTCAGTGGGGAGTCTGGCCATCCCCCCCAAGCTCACTCACTCTTTTTCTAGAAGAAATAAAACCTTTAAAAAAAATTAAAAAACAAACAAACATGAAGATGAGTACATTGAGCACAACTAGTAACCACAGCATCAAATACATAAGGCAAAAATTGGAAAGGAAAATAAAATTGTTTTTATTTGTAGATAACATGATCATTACTGTATATTGAAAATCCATAGTGTTCTGCCAAAAAAACTATTATAACAAGTAAATTTAGAAAGTTTGAGATAAAGCCAATATTAAAAAAATCCATTATATCATATGAGAAATGAAATTTATAAATGTATAATAAAAATTTTAAATCATGACATTTACAATAGTATCAAAAACATAAAATACTTGAGGATAACATATGTGCATATTCTATAACCTGTACTATAAAAACTACAAGTTACTACAGAAAAAAAATTTAAGATAATCTAAATAAATGGAGAAATATGACATATCACCAACTGAAAGACTCAATATTGTGAAGATGTCAATTTTCCTCAAGATGATCTACAAATTCAATACATCCCAAACAAAATTCTCAGAGGCAACTATCCTTTAAAAATTCACAAGCTAATTCTAAAATTTATGGGGAAATGCAAAGGACCTCAAAAAGCCAAAACAGTTTTCAGAAAGAGCAAAGCTGTAAGATTTATCTGATTTCAAGAGTTACTGAAAAATTACAGTCATCAAGTCAGTTTGGTATTGGCCTAAGGGCAATACAAAGATCAATGCAATGGAATGAAAAGCCCAGGGAAAGACCATGCGTGCTTTTGACAAGGAGGTGGTGGTAATTCTGCAGAAAGGATAGTCTTTTCCATAAAAGGAAAAAATCTTTGTTAGCGTGGGATAGGCAATATTTTTTGGATAGAATGCTAAGGACATGAACCACAAAAGAAAAAACTGATGAACTGAAGTTCATCAAAATAACGAATTTTGCTTTACAAAATAAAACATTAAGACAGTGCTCCCTTCGGCCGCACCATATACTAAAATTGGAACAATACAGAGAAGATTAGTATGGCCCCTGTACAAGGATGACAAGCAAATTCGTGAAGTGTTCCATATTTTCGGGGGGGTGGGCTGTGAATTCAGAGCCCTTCGTTGGGTGTAGAAATCACTTAAAAATAAAAATATTTGAAAAAGAAAAAGAAAATATTAAGATAATTAGAAAGCAAGGTTTTAGGGGAAAACCATATATATGACGACTTGCATCCGAAGTATATAAAGAAAACCTCAGTATCAAGAAGAGCAAGGGATGGGTCAAAAAGAACAACTACAACAACAAAAACAGGCAAAAATTTTTAACAGATACTTAAAAGAAGAATGACCAATCATCCCACTAATCTTAGGAAAACACAAATTCATTCCATAAGGAGACATCACTATACTCATTAGAATGGCTAAAATTTAAAGAAATGACAATCCCAAGAGTTAGTGTCTATGCTGAATGATGGCTAGGGGAAGTGGGAAATAACACAACCACATTAGGAGACAGTTTGGCAGTTTCTTATAAAGTTAAATATACATTTATCACAGAAAAGAGTAATTCTATACCTAAAGTATTAGCAGAAGAAAAATTAAGGGGCGCCTGGGTGGCTCAGTGGGTTAAGCCTCTGCCTTCGGCTTGGGTTGTGATCTCAGGGTCCTGGGATTGAGTCCCGCATCCAGTTTTCTGCTCAGCGGGGAGCCTGCTCCCCACTCCCCACCGCCCCCGCCCCCCTGCCCCCTGCCCCCCTGCCTACTTGTGATCTCTGTCTGTCAAATAAATAAAATATTTGTTTTTTTTAATAAGTAAAATCTTAAAAAAAATTAAGACATCAAATCCACACAAACAGTTGCACATGAATATTATAGAAGCTTTATTCATAAAAGGCAAAAACTCAAACAACCCAAAGGTCCGATTTACAGATGAATGAACAAACTAAAGTACATGCAAACAACAGAATACTAATCAACAATAAACAATGAACTATACCTACATGCAACAAATTGAAAAAAAAACTCTCAAAAACATTACTCCCTGAAATAAGCCAGATACGAAATCATATACTATGATTCCACTTACGTGAAGGATTTAGAACAGTCAAATTCACAAAGACTTAGAGAATAGCGGTTACCAAAGACTCTGAAGGAGGGAAGAGTAAGGAGTGTATATATATATATATATATATATTTTTTTTTTTAATGAAAAGTTTGTAGACTTTCTTTAATGAATGTTTTTTAAAAAATTTTTTATTTTTTATAAACATATATTTTTATCCCCAGGGGTACAGGTCTGTGAATCACCAGGTTTACACACTTCACAGCACTCACCAAAGTACGAAGTATATTTTTAATGGACACAGAGTTTCAATGATGAAGAAGTTCTGGAAATGGACTGTGGAGATGATTGCACAATAGTATAAATGTACTTAATACCACTGAACTGTACACTTAAAAATGGTTAAGATAAGTTTTATGTTATGTATATTTTACCACACACACAAAATCATTTTGCTGAGGGAAAAAAGTCAGATAGAAGAGGATATATACTATATGGCCATTTAAATGGTATATCAGAACATGTAAAACTAAGCAATAATGACAGAAATCACATGAATGGCTATCTGGGGTGGAGAAGAGAAGAAGGAACTGACTGTAAAAGATCTCAAAAGAACTTTTTTTTTTTTTTTTTAAAGATTTTATTTATTTATTTGACAGAGAGAGATTACAAGTAGGCAGAGAGAGAGAGAGGAGGAAGCAGGCTCCCCGCTGAGCAGAGAGCCCGATGCGGGACTCGATCCCAGGACCCTGGGATCATGACCTGAGCCGAAGGCAGTGGCTTAACCCACTGAGCCACCCAGGCGCCCTCAAAAGAACTTTTTAAAGGGACCTTACATTTGCCAAAACTCACTGAAATATACATTTAAACTACATATATATTTTTAAAAATGCATACATGCTATTGTATCCAAATTGCACATCCATATATTTTCAAATAAACAAATAAGCTTGAGGAGGGAATGAAACGCAGCAGAGTAGAAAATAAAACTATAGACTCTTTCTAGGAATGAGGTTATGTTGTGGTGTACAGAAAAGGTAGTAGCTGGAAGAAAATATGTGGTCTGAGGAATATTTCTCAAGATGAAAGAGAAATGACTATATTTAATGCCAACAGGAAACCAGTTATTTGAAAACAGGGTGAAAATCCAGAGGTAAAAGAACATAAAGGCTACATGTGCTTAGTTGCCAGTGTTTGAAGCACATGGGATTTTGTTCTACATTTCCCCACTTCAATAAAAATGAGTTCTGTAAAGAAAAAAAAAAAGTGAAGAAAATGCTTTGGCAAGTACCAGCAGAAAAAAGCAGATGAAATATCCAACAGAAGAAACCTAGCAAACTCAAGGAAAGAAGAGCACATTATTCCCACATATCTGTATATTAATAGTAATACAATAATGGAGTTTTTAGCAATATTAGCAAATCTATATTAATCCTAACCTTGTAGTAACACCCTGAATCTCTTGCTAGAAAGCAGAAGGCTGCTGAAACCAAAACAACATGCACTAATATTTCAGGTGTTCTCCAATCCTTGCAATTGAAATAAAACGGATCGCTTAGGACAATAATGGCAATTCAGGACCATTAACAGATGAATTCAAACTAATGGTAATAGCTTTTCAAAGCCATCAAGCATACTTAAGGATATCCATACCATCTATGTGGTAAAAAGCCGTGTGAGAAGATCATCTGCAAGTATGGGGAGTAACAAATGTTTTCCCAGTACAAAAAACAGTATTTGAAGGGAATGAAAACTTTATTTCAGAGACTAGAACAGCCAAAGAATTCTAGTGAAATTGAAATTACTGCTTCTCTCAGGTGGCATATCAAATTCAGACTAAGGCATGTACTTGGAAATAATCATACCCTGTATCCTAGCCCCCAAAACATCATTGTTGTCATTTCTATAACTGTAATTCTGTGATTTAGTAAGGCAATTTTTTAACCTCAGTCTTTTTATAAAAGCCTCTACAAACATTATTTTAAGGCCTGGATATGAAATACATTTTGAAACACTTCACATAGCTATTTTTAATTAAAAATAAAGAAAGAAGGAAAATACCTACTATTTCCAAACATGGAATTTAATGACAAAAACCAGCACCATTTTAAACAACTTTTAGGTATGACTTTTCCTTAAATTTGAGTTTTACAATTTATATTAATATATTCTACTGTGGACATCTTCATTTCTTAAGTAATTTAAGACCACCAAACTGGATGTGTGTATTACAAAAAAAACATTACTCCAAGAGATATGCTTCATACCCATCATTAATAAACTGGAATAGTACAACCAAAGAGCTATGAACTATTTTCCTCAAAATTCCAAATCCCTTATTTTGAATCCTGAAAGCATTGGTAGCAAGCAAAACGACAATAGCTATTCTTGTGATGGACTACGGTAAAATGAATGCTCACTTCTCTTTGGATCTACAACAAAACCAAAGGTAATTGCTGTGACGCTCATTATAACTTAACAACCTCCATCAACAGCAGAGTTAAGTTTCTGTATTTTCCCTTTTTTGATAGAGGACGGCTGCAAATACATGCACCTAATAATTTGGGAAATTAAATAAACAAGAAAATGTAAATTGGAAAGTGGTCTGTTCTGGTCTTTCTTTCTTACTTTTCTTTTACTTTCTTTTTTTGGGGCCACAAATAGGTCACACACAAAAATTTTTTTCTAAATATCTCTGCTTCCATAAGATCAATGATACATGATATCAAAACACAGTAATTTCTATTTTCAAAAAGAGTTGTCTCTTTTATACAATAATACATTTCATATAGGATTTTATCTTACCTGGCCAATTCTTTAATTAAATTTGCAATGCGTCTTTTGTCTTCAAGACACAAATCCTTCAACGACGCACTCTTTAGTCCTCCCCTGCAGATATTCTAACACAAAACAAAAAAATCTTTTGGTTAATTTTTGATAAAAGCAATTTTTAAGATTTTTTGAGGAATCTCTTAAAATTAGCACAGGAGGTAAAATTTCTCAAGTATCTTTTCTCTGGTGGTATTTTTTTTTTTAAGATTATATTTATTTATTTGAGAATGAGAGACAATGATAACGAGATAGAGCACAAGTGGGGAGGACAGGAAAAGTAGACTCCCGTTGAGCAGGGAGCCTGATGCAGGGCTCCACTGCAGGACCCTGGGATCATGACCTGAGCCAAAAGTAGATGCTTAACTGACTGAACAACCCAGACGCCCTGGTATATGCTTTATGTTTCATTTAAACCTATTATGAATTCAAAACAGGCTAAGGAACTGTCTTGTCCAGAAGGGATATTATAAAATTTACATAGAGAAGATCACAAAAGGCTTAAATATTAGGGATTATTAAGGAAACAACTTTCCCTTGGTGAATGTCACAAAACAAACACCTAATGGAAGATACTGAGAACTCTTCCTACACTACAGCCCACAGGCTGCTTAAAAGTACACTAAAGTTAACAGCAAAGGCACCAGTTTCTAAGTTCTCAATATATCCTAAAGTTCATTCCAACGGGTACTAGACCAAAGAGTAATAATAATAGCTAACACATATCTCATATTTACTGCATGTGAGGAACATTATAAGTACTTTACAATTACTAATCCAGCTCATTTGCACAACAGTGGTATGGATTAGGTATTATTTCTATTTATGGTGAGGGGACACCTTGCCTTGGATAACATTTAAAGCAGCAGAACCAACACCTTAGCACACATCCAGAGTATATGCTCTCAACCACTGAACTATTTCTTGTGCTCTAAAAAGTTCTCCCAGTACTTGAACTTCATTAAGAGGATCTTTAAAGCACTGAAACTAAGGGAGTCACAGGGAAACTAGAAGAAACATGTAAACAAAAGGAACCCTAGGCATTTGTACGAGTAGGTTAGTCCAATTTCTTCAGGTTGCCAAGAACAATCCAAGACTTCTAAAATGAGTCCTGGAAATACTGATAGCCATAGATGGGGAAGATGGGGAGAAAAAGGCAATAGGAAAAAAGAGAGGGTAAGAAAAGGAGTTTGGCTTTGGATATGGTCAACTTAAGATGCTAGGATGAAAGTCATATGGAAATGTTAGGCAGGAAGTTGGAAATGTGGGTCTGGCTCCTAAGTCAGAGAAAAACATAAAGATGTAAGCCATAATACCGTAGGGCTTATGGTATTATGGACGATATTTAGATTTTTATTATTTTCTTTATATTTCTCTACATTTTAGATTTTTCCTTAACATTAAAAAATATCAGTTTTAAAAAATCATCTATGAATCCAAGATAATAAATTGAAGAATTAAAGAGAATCAGAAGAATATAATATGGTAGGAGAAAATAGGTTTTGAGAAGAGTATGGGGTTAACGATGCTAATGATCAAAAAAGTTACACAGAATGTGGAAAGAAGCCACTCTATCTGGCAATGGAAAAAGTTGCTAAAAACACATGAGAAGGCATCTTAGTGATGCAGCAAGTAAAGGAACAAAAAAGAGAAACCCTTACACATGGGCAAGGATACCAGCAGCATTGTATTTAACAGAACAGCCAATTTTCAATACAGTTTGTATTGAAAATACAAATGTTTGTCACTTAGAGAATCAACTGTAGCATAGTTAGACAATGGAATTCTGTAGGTACTGGTTGTTAAGCTACTTATTGACTTTCATCTTCAAACCCACCCTTCTGAGACCTTCTTTGTGGTGCTGGGCCTCAGACTCTAGAAACCCCATATCCCCTTTGCCAGATGGCTCTCAGTTAAAACCCATCACTAGGAAGAACTAGAGGGAGACCACAGGTTGCTGGAAAAAGAAGAAAAGACACAGTCCTTCCTATTTACATCTCATTCCCACTAGTGTCACCCCTGCCGGAGTGTGTCCTGGCAAGGACACCAGATTCCAGTTTGCAATTTTCCCAGCCCTGGCAGAACCAGCCTTTAGCATGTCTCCTTGTAGATAGCAATATCAGTTAGGCTGGGTCCCTATCATCAGAAGTTCATGTTCCAGCTCTAAAGGGGCCCTCCCCCAAGCTTCTAAGTTTTAATAAATCCAACTTGCTCTGGCTGTTTTCCAAGCCCTAGAGATGGGAATTATTTTTTGCAGTTACTACCTACATGATATGTTGGTGTTCTGTTTACCTTCTCAGTTCTCCAGCACCATCTTAGCACGTCTTTATATGAAATACTCTCAGTAAAAAAAAAGTGACTAGACTCTGGCTGAAATATAAGTGAAAAGAAATAACGTACAGTGGGGTATCTACTAGCTCAGTCTGTTAAGTGCCTGACTCTTGGTTTGGGCTCAGGTCATGATCTCATGGGTCATGAGATGGCTCCCTGTTAGGCTCCATGCTCAGCAGGGAGTCTGCTTGAAGATTCTCTCCCTTTGTTCCTCTCCCAACTCTCTCTCTTTCAAATAAATAATCTTTTAAAAAAAGGAATGAGGGGCGCCTGGGTGGCTCAGTGGGTTAAGCCGCTGCCTTCGGCTCAGGTCATGATCCCAGGGTCCTGGGATCGAGCCCCGCATCGGGCTCTCTGCTCAGCAGGGAGCCTGCTTCCTCCTCTCTCTCTGCCTGCCTCTCTGCCTGTTTGTGATCTCTCTCTGTCAAATAAATAAATAAAATCTTTAAAAAAAAAAAAAAAAAGGAATGATATATAGCTATATACAACATAAGTAAATCTCATGAACATAAAATTGAGCAAAAAAAGCAAGCGATGCAATACACATAGTATGAGCTTATTTATGTAAAGTTCCAAATATACATAACACTGAACACTGAACATTGTTTAAAAAACAATTACGTATTTAGACTATATAGGGCAAGGGTTGGTAAACTGTAGCTGCAAGCCAAATCTGCTCACAGGCTATTTTTGTAAATAAGGGTTTATTAAAACACAGCCATGTACATTCATGTACACACTGACATATATATTCATATATATATGTATGTATGTATATATATATAGTTCTTCATACTAAAGTGTCAGAGTTGAGTAACTGAGACAGAGGCCACATGGCTCACAAAGTTTAAATATTTATTACCTGGCCCTTTACAGAAAAAGTTTGCCTACGTTGACATTAAAAAAAAACACACACACAAAAGAATGATAAACACAAAATTGAGGATAGGTATTACGAAAGCAGATGACAGAATAAAGGAAGGTTATACCCTTCCTTTACTTGGCTTACAATGGTATCATTGCAATTCAGTGGGGAGAAGAATGGTCTTCTCAATGAAGAGTGCAGACCAATAGACTGTCCATATGGAAAAATGAACTGAACTAACTTAACACCATACCCATACTAATTCCTGATGAATAATGGCTTTCACTGTGAGAAATAAAACAATGTGGCTTCTACAAGAGAGAGAACCTGTTGCAAAGAGCATAGTTGGCTAACAGTCTCACCTAACTACTGCCATACCTTCAGATCCACTGCGGTGTTCACAACAGCGCCAGGGACTGGAAACAGCAGAAGTACTGGACCTGAGCCGTTTCTGTTTGACAGGGCATCCTCTCTCTCTCTCTGGGGTTCCCCAGTAGGCTGACAGACACTAGCCCTGATTGCAAGGCAGTATGAAGTGTGAGGTTTTTCCTAGTGAATTTTTCTTCTTTCTTTGTTCTCTCAGAGATGCCAGACTTGCAATAAAATCTAAGGCTCTCCTTGTCTCTCCCTGTTCACTTTATTCTCTATCCCACGTCAGCTCTTCCTCCACTAAATCTCTTCCATATTTACTTTCATCTTAGCCTTCTTCCCAGAAGACTTGAGCTGGCAAAATTACCACTTTGAAAACCTTAATGAATTAAGAACCTAGCTATTGAACATCAATAGCTATAAATAAAAATCACATACAGAAAAACTACAAGACTTATTTCTCTGAAGAAAAACACACACATCTGTCTAGTTTTGAGAAAAAAATGCATATACACACACACACGCACACACACCCCACACACCATTTCTAGTTTTGCAACAAAATAAATACACACATACATAGTCCCTACATTCCACTTCTGGGCAAATAGGAACCATGCTTACCCTGATGCCTACAACAACCAAAAACCTAACAAAGTATACGAAAAAGCAGTTCTTGAACACCGGACAACAGGCAGCATGGAGAGTGATCCCTGAAAGAGGGGAACCAAATAAGGTGAGCCATGCAATTATCCCAGCTAAACTGCCTCTGGAGTTTTCAGGGTACAATGTGGGGAAACCCAGATGGAGCCCAGCAATCTCGCCAAGTTGAGAAGATAAAGCTGGGAGTCCAGGAGAGCAAAGTGTCTAGAATTTGCAGGGCAGAGTCATGGAGAGGATAGAATTGCAAAAAAGAGAGCTCCAGGGATCTGCAGGGGGTTCCCTGCACATCAGCCATTGAGTACTGATTAGCATTTGTCTATGAGAAAGCCCACCAAAAGCCAAGGAAAGAACAAATGAGAATGTGAGAATAATCTCTGTCTCTAATACAATGCCAGCAATAGTCCATGTTCCCACCAGCCGGAGAGGAAAATCTCATAATTCAAGGGGCATCAGGAAGAGTACTCCGCAGGTCACTGCCTATAGTGGGCAAAATTAGCCCTATATTAAAAGCTGTTCTAGTATCACCTTTAAAAACTTAAACCCGGTGTCTGAGTGGCTCAGTTGGTCTCAGTCTCAAAGAGACTGCCTTTGGCTCAAGTCATGATTCTGGAGTCCCAGGATTGAGTCTCTCATGGGGCTCCCTGATCAGTACGGAGTGTGCTTCTCCCTCTGACCCTCTCCCGTCTCATGCTCTCTCTCTCTCTCAAATAAATAAATAAAAATCCTTTAAAAAAAAAAAAAAGCTTAAACCCAAACTTCAAAAAGATCAAACTACTCTCTAATAACTTGTCTTAGTCCCAGAAAAAAAGACCTCAAGATCAACTATAAAAAACACAATATATCCAGAACTCAAAAAAAAAAAAAAAAAAAAAGTATGATTTATACTGTCTGGGGACATCCAATAAAAAACAACCAGGCAGGTAAAGAAGCAGATAAATACAATACATAAATAGAAAAATTACTCAATTGAAATCTCTCCATAAATAACTCAGATGATGGTATTATAAACAAGAGCATTAAAATAGTCATTTATATTCCATATGTTCAAGAAAGTAGAAGACCCAGCATGTTAAGTAGAGACATGAAACATATAAATAAAACAAAAGACCCAAATTGAACTGGTAGAGATAAAAACACTGTCTTATATAAAAAATACACTGGATGAGATTAGTGGCAGAAGATGCCTAATGAATTTGAAACAAAGCAATATAAACCATCTATACATAAACACAGAAACAACAACAAAAAATTGAAAAAAAATGAGCAAAAAAGTGCAGAGTAACCTCAAGTGGCCTAGTATTTGCATAACCAGAGTCCTCAAAAAATAATAATATCTCAACATATAATGGCCAAAAAGTTTCCCAATTTTATGAAAACTATAAACTCTCAAATCTAAAAGACTCAACAAACCCCAATAAAAAGACAGACCTAGAATTAGTTCAAGGCATACTATAATCAAATTGCTTAAAACTAGGAATGAAAGGAAAATCCTAAAAGCAATTTAAACTCACATAGTAAATATAAAAGAATAAAAGTAAGAATGACAGCAAATTTCTCAAAAACAGTGAAACCAGGCAACAGCGCAACGACATCATTAAAGCACTAAAGGCAAAAAAAAAAAAAAAAAACCAAACTATCAACTCAAAATTCTATAACCAGTAAAAACAATGTGAAACAAAGACTTCTTCAGGCATACAAAAGTCAAAATATCCATTCCTAGTGTACCTGAACTATCATAATGTTAAAGGAAGTACTTTAAGCAGATGGAGCATACCAATGATATCAAATGGAACACAACAAAAATGGTAACTACATGGGTAAATTTAAAAGCCTTTTGTTGAGGAGCACCTATGCTCTGACTCCTAGTGTCAGCTCAGCTCGTGATCTCAAGGATCATGGTATCACATCCCACATCAGGCTCTGCGCTCAGCACAGAGACTGCTTGAGATTCTTTCTCCTTCTCCCACTCATGCTCTCTCTCTCTAAAATAAATAAATCTTAAAAAAAAAAAAAAGGCATTTTAATTATTTGAACCTCTTTAAAACACAATTGAAATAAATGGAATCCAAATTAAAAAGGAAGATGTAAAACTATATTCACAGATGGCATAATCATATATGTATAAAAAATTGTAAGAAATTCACCAGGGCAGGGCACCTGGGTGGCTCAGTGGTGTTAAGCCTCTGCCTTTGGCTCAGGTCATGATCTCAGAGTCCTGGTGATCAAGCCCCACATAGGGATCTCCGCTCAGCAGGGAGCCTACTTCCTCCTCTCTCTGCCTGCCTCTCTGCTTACTTTCTCTCTGTCAAATAAATAAAATCTTTAAAAAAATAAAATGTGCCAAAGATTGCATCCAAAAATAAAATTTAAAAAAGAAAAGAAAAGAAAAGAAAAGAAATTCCCTGAGGCACCTGGGTGGCTCAGTTGATGATCCCAGGGTTCTGGGATCAAGCCCTGCACTGAGCTCCCTGCTCAGTGGGGAGTCTGCTTCTCCTCATTCCTGTTCATGCTCCCTCTCACTCTCTCTCAAATAAAAGGATAAAATATTTTAAAAAAGAAAGAAAATCACCAAAAACTATTAGATTCAAATTAATAAGTGAATTTAGAAAGGTTCCAGGATACAAAACCAACAGACAAAATCAACTGTATTTCCATACAATAGCAATAAATAACACAAAAATAGAAATAAACTTAACAAAACAAGTATAAGATACAAACACCTCAAACTACAAAACATCGCTCAAAGAAATTAAAGAAGGTCTATGTAAATGAAAAGCTATCTCATATACCATATCCAAGGACTGGAAGAATTGATACTATTAAAGTACTCTCCAAATTTATCTGAAGATTTACTACAATTGCTATCAAAATTCAGGTTGACCCATGTGCAGAAATTGCCAAGGTGATTCTCTATGGAAACTCAAGGGATGCAGAATAGCCAAAATCTTAAAAAAGAAAATCAAACTTGGAGGACTTACATTTCTTGATTCCAAAAAATAATTCCAAATGGTAATGAACTTAGTATTGGCATAAAAATAGAAATGTTAATCAATGGAACAGAATTGAGAGTCCACAGATAAACATTTACATGTACATGGTTATGGGATTTTTATCAAGGGAAGAACAATCAAAGGGAACAGAATAATCTTAACAAATAATGGTGGGACAAGTGGACATCCACAGACGATAGAATGAATATGAGCCACAACATAACAAAAATTAAATCAAAATGGAGCAAAGACTAAATGTAATACCTAAAACTATAAAACTCTTAGAAGAAAATATTAGTGTAAATCTTTAAGAACTTGAATTAGGCAATGATTTTTTAAATATGACAGCACAGCACCAGTAACAACTGAAAAAAATTGATAAACTGGACTTCGAAATTAAAACTCTCAGGCTTCTAAGGACACCAATAAGAAAGTGAAAGACAATGCACTGAATGAGAGAAACTCTGCAGATCATATATAAGGGACCTGAAGATGCAATGTATAAAGAACTTTTAACTTTATTAGTAAGAAAACAAATCACTCAACTGAAAAGCATCTGAATTGACGTTTCTCTAAAGAACAAATATAATTGGCCAAGAAGCACATAAAGAAATGATTATTATTAGTCATTAGGGAAATATAAATCAAAACCACAGTGAGGTATCATTTTATACTGACTAGGATGGTTATAATGAAAAGGGTAGCTATAAAGTGTTGGCGAGAATGTGGAGAAACTGGAATCCTCATTCATAATACTGCTGGTAATATGTAAATTGGTATAGTCATTTTGGCAGTTCATCAAAAGGTTAAACAGAATTATTACATGACCCAGCAATTCTACTTCTAGGCAAATACCCAACAGAACTGAAAACATATATCCACACAAAAACTTGTATGTCAAAGTTCATAGCAACATTATTCATGTAGCCAAAAAGCCTAACAACCCAAAGTCGTTCAATTGGTGAATGGATAAATATATACTCAGCCATAAAAAGTAATGAAATAATAATACATGATATCACATAAACCTTAAAATCATTATGTTAAATGAAAGAAGCCAGCCACAAAAGGCCACATATTACAGGATTCCATTTTCACGAAATGCCCAGAATAGACCAACCTATAGAGACTAAAAAGTAGATTAGTGGTTGCTAGGGGCTGAGATGAATAGAAAATATCAAGTGACTGCTAATGCATATGGAGTTTCTTTCTAGAGTCATGAAAATGTTCTGGAATTAGAGTGTGGTGATGGATCCACAACTCTGTCAATATACAAAAAAAATGAATTATACATTTTTAAAGGGTAAGTTTTTTGATATGTGAATTATAGGTAAATCTGAAAAAAAAGTGTTGAAGCAAAAGTAATAATGTATTGGGAATTTACTTATAGAAGTAAAATGTATGACAATATCACAAAAGTCAAGACACAAACTGTTGTAAGGTCCTCAAAATCACAGTTAAAGTGGAAAATATAAGTTAAAATAGGCTGTGATAAGTTAAAGATGTATACTATAATTCTCAAAGCCAGTGAAAATAGCCCAACAAAGAATTATAGTTAATGACCCAATAGAATCATAAAAAAATATGGACTTAACCCAAAAGAAGGCCATATATATTATATTGTTCAATATAAGATGCACAAACTATTTTATGAAAAAACACTTGCAATTTTGATAAGATCTTGCAAATTCAACTACTATTTACATCCCAGGGGGACATAAGTGGGTACAATGGAAATCTAAGTAACAAAGTAAGCCTTTTGGGTAAGTCACAGTTAAATCCCATAGACTACTAAACATAACAATCAGTAACAAACTAGATATTGGAAATGTCCTCAAGAACATAAACCAGCACAACATAAACCAGCACAACTCTATAGTGTTAAACAGTAAATACTTTGGCTTTGTGGACCAACAGCACTATGGTAGCAACTCTACCATTAGAACAGAAAAGCACCAATAATATTAAAAGAATAAGCAAGACTATGTTGCAATAAAACTTTATTTACAAAATAGGCAGCAAAGAAACTGGGCCTATAGATCATAGATTGTCAAACCCTAACTTAACCTTAACAAAAAGTAAAGTAAAATCAACCTATCTAAGGACATGTAGCAAAGGAATGTATAGGTACTAATACAAAGGCAAAGATGAAGGAGAAATCAATGACTGGGTTACAAAGAGTCTTGATAATATTTTTGAAGTGAAGGAAATAATAATAATGCAGGGGAATTGTAACAAAGTTTCTTTCTTATATATAGAGGTTTATCCATCATCATCTAACAAATCCACAAGAACAAAAATTATAAAGCGCACTTAATAAAAGAAGAAACGGTGGTCAATTTGATTTACTAACTTGACAGAGATCACAATGTGGGTCTTTTGGGACATACTAAGGTAATAAATTTTTCTTAACTAAGGCTTAAGGCAAACCTAGACATTTTAGAGCAAAACCTCTGAGTAATCTACCTACTTTATATTCATACCATGTAAAGTATCCTAGAATCCTCTGTAACTTTTAAGATCGCTTGTAGATTATCTAAAGTTCTTTCAAAGACTCTTCTACCCTTTTCTACCGGTAACTGGTCAGCATAGAAAAATCACTTATTGGTCCGCATTTATAAAGACTGGAGATCAGAGGAAAAAAGGGAAATTACTGACCTGTTCGTCTACTGAATCTCCTGCACCTTTTAAAGACTCCATGGAGATTGAAGCGGCAGTAACCCTGGAAGTCGTAAGTTTAACATCAGCTTTTGGACTTAACTTGTGTCTTGATGTGGTATTTCCTTCTGCAGAAATTCCTGAGGATTTCCATCAAACAAAATATCAAAATTATACTTTATTCTCTTAAACTTATCCCCCATGAAGCTCTTCTCTGCTATACCTCTTTATAGGACCTGACGGGGAAAACTTTCACTTTATAAAACTCACTTTAAAACTCCTAGTAAATAATGAATCATGAAAAGATTATGTTCTGAATACATTTAAGATTCAATTGAAATATTTTTTTAAAATGATAACGAAAATTCATAAGTTACATTAAAACTGATAAATTACAACATATAATATATACCTTAATATAGGGGAGATTAAAAATCTGATTTCTCACATAATTAGGGTACCTTCAATGGCTCACTTTTACTATTTGTTTAGTAACAATCAGAAAGGTTTAAAAGAGTCTATCAAATAAACTTTATATCAAGAAGTTCTCACATTTTTCTCTGAATTTAGGATATTATTTGTAATATAAAAAATAGGATCTCTTGCTCTTTAATAGATCAATAAAATGTTCTACAAATTAATCAGAAGCTGACTTGCCCAACCAGCCCCTAAAATCCTAAAGTAAGGCAGTATTTCGAACCTTAGTAATGTCTAACCACATATTTAAAAAAAAAAAAATTAGTTTCCAATGGATTGTTCTGCATACAGTTATACTACGAAGTGGTCCTACTGTTTTATTTTCTTATAACACTTAAGAAGCAAAGGAAGCTTACCAAATTAATACAGAAAATCATACCTGGAACATATACTACTGATTGTTCTTCATCAGAAACTATGAAGAAGGACATGAAGGAAAATACTAGAAAAGATCATCCAAATGCTGCCTCTATTCTGTACTTTCCTAATTTCTTTTGACCTGGTAATTTATAACAAACTTTAAAAACAAAACTAGAAAGGAATGCAAGTGAAATAAATGAAACAAAATTAGTCATCTTTTAAAATTCATCTTTACATAATCATAACTATGTTTTACAAAATTTTTAAAAGTCCTTGTTCCATAAAACTTTCATCCATGCCTATTCCCAAAGTAGATACCCTACCCTATAAATTCTGTTAAGTTCCTTTCATTTCCTCTCCTTTTGTAAACAGGAAGTTAAATGTTCCAGTTTGTTTATTATTGGAAAACTGGTGAGTTATTTTAGGCATGAATAAAAATTTCAAAATCAGCTTTAGCTTTGAAGAACAAACCCTCTTTGAGGGCAAGTCAATCATGCAAACACAAAGATTTTATTCTTCTGCAGTGCATTCATGAAATATCCCAAGAAGTCCTACTATTTAACAAGTGGAAGAAAGAAGAGGGAGAGAGAGAGAGAATCTTAAGCAAGCTCCCTGCCCATCATGGAGCCCAAAGCGTGGCTTGATCTCACAACCCTGAGGTTATGATCTGAGATGAAATCAAGAGTAGGACGCTTAATGGGTGGATCCACTCAAGCCCCCCAACAAGTAGAAAAAATATAAGACAAAAAGAGCTATTTTGAATTTCAATAGGAGAAATTTAGAAACACTAAGATCATACCACTGTTATAGAAGAACCAACATAAGAAAGTTTTCCTTTTAGAAAAAAAATTTTATTCAGAACTCTATTTAAATCCAGATACATCCACAATTTGATAACATTCTATTACATTTCAAGGAAGTAAGTGTCTAAACAAATTTTTCCAAATAACTTAGAAAATTCCAATTTTCTGTTCTTTTATAAAATGCTTTCTTTTCCAAAATTTCTAGACAAATTTATTAAAAATTCCCTTCCAGGTAAAGGCTAGAGTAAAACAGATTTAATAACATGTTCCAAAAGTCAATATATTTCAGTTCAGGACCAACCGTAGCTATGGACTCTTTACAAAGAGTGCTGATTATAAACACCTGGAATCCACCTAAGAATTTAGGAATACAAAAATTGTGCTACTGTCTGAGTCACCAGGAGATTTCTAATAGCCTCTGCAACAGCACACATACTATCACAGATTCAAGATTTTGGCTGTTAAGTAGTACTCCTAACCTTTAAATACCCTCAGACATCAGGCATGGAGTTTAGAAAGTTTTAAAAGGCACATAAGACAAGTAAACAAACAAACAAAAATTAGACCCCACTAGTCCAAGACACTGATAGTGGGTTACACTGGAGCAGAGAGAATTTATAAATTCACAGGCACGCAATCTAAAAAAAAACATACAAAATGAAATTGTGCAGGCTCTTTAACAGCAAACATCAAGCCATTTTTTATATCCCTTGGGACTAGCAAACATAGTAGGTGCTCAATAAATATTTAAATATTTACTGTTGGAGATATAGACATGGGAAAAGTTACCCAAGGGAAAAAAATTCAAGATGATTCAGGACAATCTCCATTTGGCAGCATCCTCAATTAGAGGATACAGCAGTGATGAATTTGCAGAATATTCTCCCAAGTTGACTTATGGAAAGACTAACTGAATCCTGGGAAACATAGTACACTTGCCTAGAAGAGTCAAAAAGAAGACTGCTCACAACTGGAACAGACCAGCCACTGAGAACCCAACTCAGCTGCACCTAGATTTGGAAGCTCATCAAGTATTTTATTTTTTAAAAGATTTATTTTTTATTTGAGAGAGAGAGGGAGAGGGGGGAACAAGGATGAGGCACAGGGGTAAAGGGAGAGACAGTCCAAGCTGACTCCGCATTGAGTACAGAGCCCTATACGGGACTCCATCTTAAGACCCTGAGAAAAACAACCTGAGCTGAAATCAAGAGTCAGATGCTTAACCGACTGCACCACCCAGGTGCCCCAAGAAACTCATCAAGTATTTTATACTTTCTGCTCTCAAACCTGATACTACTTTGCCGCTTATCTAAGAGAAACAAACTGTAGAGATCTTTCATAAGCTTTATTTGCAGATGACATAATATCACATATAGAAAATGCTAAAGACTTTAACAAAAAACCTTCAGAATAAATGAATTCAGCCAAGCTGCAAGAAACAAAATCAATATACAAAAATCTGTTGTGTTTCTATACATGAATAACAGAAAGAGAAATTAAGAAAAAATTCCATTTACAATTGCATCAAAAAAGAATATCTAGAAATAAATTTAACCAAGAAGGTGAAAGACCTATATATTGAAAACTTTAAGACACTGATGAAAGAAACTGAAGACACAAATAGAAAGATATTCTGTGCTTATAAACTGGAATAATTAATACTGTTAAAATGTCTATACTGCCCAAAGCAATCTACAGATTCAGTGCAACCTCTATCAAAATTCCAATGCATTTTTTCACAGAAATAGAACAGTGCTAAAATTTGTACGGAACCACAAAAGAACCCAAATAGCCAAGGCAATCTTAAGAACAAGGTAAAGGACCACACTTCTTAATTTCTAACCATATGGTACTGGCATAAAAGAAGACACAAAGATCCCCATGATAGCTACCCGTTTCCTGCTTTTTCTTCATATCACCAATAATCACTGGACACACAACACATTTTACTTATTCACAGCCTCATCTCATCTCACTAAAATGTAAGCACCATGTGGGTGAGGATTTTCTACCGGTTTTGTTCAATGTTTGTTATCGACTAACGTCAAAAAATGACAGGCTGATCGTTGACCATCTTTGGGGAAAGAATGAAAGTGATATTTAATTTTATGAGGTACTGTCCAGCAACTCTTTGGTGTTGTCTCTCTTTATCTTGCTGGGGTTCACAACCTATCACCCCAAGATGTGCCACTTTGGAATGTGGATTGTTTTGAGCAATCAAGGCCCAAAAGACTCATGAAGTAACTCTGACCTCCCCAAGAATTGCCTACAAGAATTTGGATAGAGGGCCTGCTCCCAAAAAGGGAGATATCATCATAACTAACTAGAGTATAATAGAAACAAGAGGTGGTAGGGAGGAATTTAGCAAAGTATATTTGTTAAAATTTGTCTCTATGTCCCATTGTTTCCATATGGCCCAGAAAACATTTGTTTACCAAACATTTATTCCTTTTCATCTTCCTATGAATTGGCTTTCCTTTCCTTAAAAGTTCCAGAACCCTACTCCTGTCTCCTTAGTTCGGAATGACAAGCATAACTCATTTTGCTTCTCTTTGGAATCGCTCACATATATGTGGATTTGCCATATGTACCAAATTAAGTTTGATTTTTCTCCTCTTAATCTGTCCCATGTCATTTTAATTCTTAGAGCAGTCAGAAGTTCCTTAAAGGGTAGAGGAACATTTCAAAATACGAGGGCAAAACTCGTGAGCTACATTCATGCTAAGAATCTTTTCAAATATAAAAATGCTAAATAAATGACCTTAACAAGAGTTTTAAAAAATAAGCCTAAAAATATTGAAATTGCCTCCATCCAACCCATCCTTTCTAATCATTTGTAATCTATCTTCATCTCACTATCTGAAAAACCCAAATATTTACTTTCTTCAAATACAAAGTTTAAAAAATATACAAACATATTTTATGGGAAAGTCAGAGACCTAATATATACCAAATGTATATTGGACCTCTCATTGGGTTCTTGATGCCCCCTCAGTTCTACTTTGGTATTTTTGGAAGTTCTTTACTAAGACAAGTACAAGCAAATTATAAAGCATCCTTGATGCTTTATAGATTTATATAAATCTATCTATCTATATATGTATAAAATATATATTTATTTAATTTTAAAAATTATTTTATTTATTAAATATTTTAAAAAATATTTTAAATTATTATTTAATTATTAATCTATATATTTGTATATCGATTTATAATACCAATCTCCAAATCCCCAGAATTAAAGCAGTAATTAGAAACCCAAGGTAGAAGTAATAGAAAGGAAGAATCATATCTACTCCAGACCCTGAAGAGCTGAAGAAAATAAAAAACTTAGAACTGCACACTCTAACCTTCTGAGTTTCAATCACTTACCAGCAACACATGTATATGTAATCATTACTGACCTGAGTAACCTTCCTGGCCAGTATACTATTTTAACATCAACATAAAGATTCTATTTTAATTGAATATTCAATGGCAGGGATTATAGCTACTATGATGTTTTGACTAAATCCCTTGTAATTCATATTTGTTAATATCAATTTAAAAATACTGTTAATGTTAATAAGTTGGGGTGTATTTACCCAATCAAATACAGATACTGCAGAAACACTAATTTCTTTTCATATTACCAGGAGCTACAATGAAGTAAGAAAGCAGTTTATGGCTGAAGGGGCATATTTTACTTGAAGATTTAACCATAAAATGACAACATGGCATATTCATTTGTTTACATATAAGGTATAAAAATACACCTTGTGCAAAAAAGCACTGCTGAATCATATTGTGCAGGCTATGCATAACTCATTAAGACAACAGTTAAAAAAAAAGATGATGTTTAGTCACAGATGATCTGTCCTCACATGACAGAAACATCTAGGACTGGGAAATAACTCAATCACATTTCTCTAATTGCTTAGGCAAAGCACTGAAAATCTGTCTTTCAATAGTGTGAAAGCAATACCTGATTCTACACACATTCTTTCTGGTCTTTTACTATTGCAAGTTCTGTATAAAGGCTACAGGGTGGTCTAGGAAGTCGTCCGTGTAACAGAAAAAGAGATCCAGATCCAGAGACACATGATTAAACCCAATGATTCATAACTATTCGTATGCTTTTTTAGAAAAGATCCAATAGCAAATTTACATTTGACCTTGCTTTTGTGTCCTACGGACATTTCAAATGAAAATACCTGAGGATGGATGATAATTGGTCATTATGTGGAATAGGTGTGGGGAAATAGGTAATACTAGTAACCTTGCAATTTATTTCAAATCGGAATTTCTATCAATGTAATCACCACCATTTCCCCCATATAATTTCAACTCCTCACTTTCAATGGGAAGATGGGTATTTCACATTAATTTTCAAAGTAAGGGAGAATGTAAGAGAAAAGGGAGGATGTAGGACTTCTATGCGAAATGAGAAATAACATGACCATATGAATAAGTGAGCATATAGGGCTGCTTCCACCAAGTGCACAGGTTCAGTTTATTTACCTATTAACTTAATCCATGCCACAGTAATACACTGCCCCCCTCCCCATTTATACCTATCAGAACAATTCCACTGGTCACAGAAAAAGTTAAGGAATAATAACCAAACCACATAGGTGGTTATGAAAATGATTACACTACAAAAGCACTTTATAAGCTGATAACCTTCAAATATTTCCTCTATCACAAAATTCTATCATTGCAAGCACAGGATTTCATGAGAAGACTCCTCCCAATTTCCTAACTTCCTAATTCAGCCCAATTCCCAAAGCACATACTCTCTTTGCGTCTTTCCTGATCCATAAGGTAAAAGATATTTAATGTGCACAGTGCATTAGTGCTTTCATCCACAGTCTACGTGCATGATTTTGACTTGACCATCACCCACCTATCAGAGACAAATGGTAATTATGTTTAGAAAGTGCCTAATACTAAACATTGAGCAGCAAGGAATGCAAAAATATCCCTCCCTCCACATGACCCTGTAATCCTAGTACTGTAACTCAAAAAGGAAAACTGAGAATACAATTTTGTAAGTTTCACTGGGAGCTAAGTAGCGTGTGCAGAGAATGATTCTGGCAAAGTTAACAGCAGTGCCTCAAATAATGCTATCATCGATCCTAGCAAACAGACAAGACTTGCTCTGCACGCACGCAGTACACGGATTGCCCTCCTTCACGTAACACTCCTCTAACGAAAGGGATGGAACTTACCAGGAAAAGAGCAGGCTGGGACAGTCAACCTGAACCGGAGAACGAACCAGTCCTGTCACACATCTCAGCACAGTTACTGAACTGGGAACACCACCACAACGATAAAAAGCTCCACAGTTTCTCCACCACCACCCCCCCCCCCAAAACAATCCCAGAACTTCAGTCCTGCCAGTGGTGACCCACAGTCCACCTGTAAATCAACACTACTTCCAGCAGCAAGGATTTGCAACGCGTTTTATTCCGTAACCAGCATCACCGGACCACGGTCAGCCCCACACCCCTCCGAAAATCCCAGCATGAAAGTAAATCATCACAGACTGGCCTTCGAAGTCCGAAAGGGTCCTGACTCGCTCCTAACAACGCAGACCAAGGACAGTCCTAAACCGAGACAAAAAGGTTCCCTGTCCAGTCAACACCCTTCCCTCCGCAGAGACTCGGCCGGCCTGAGGTCACCACGGTCAGAGGGACCCTCCCAGTCCCCCCGCAGGGCCACGATTCTAGGCCATCTTTCCAAAGCTCACCGCCTAGGAGGGCCGAGAAACATCAGTGCTGAGTCCCCAAACCTAGTGCTCGAGCCTGGAGACAGAATCAGGCTCTCTGCTACCTAACACCCCTGCCGGGGAAAAGCCCGGCACCTACACCTCGGCCGGAAAGGACGGCCCCGCCCCCGGGGACAGCATCGAGCCCCCCCCCCCCCACCACCACCAGAGTCTCACGCGACCGCCCGCCGCTCGCCGCACCGGGGAGGGCACCGGCGCCCCCTGCCAGGCGGGCAAAGGATACAGTCCCGACTCCAGAACGCCGTCGCGCCCCGGCGGGAGGGGCCCGCCACGTCCGCCATCTTGAAACAACCGCCACTCCGGGCGTCGCGCCGGGGCCGCCCCGCCCCGGTCTTCAGGCCCAGTCCCCATTGGCCGCACCGCGTAGAGGCCCGCCCCCGCTTGCGCGGTCGGCCCCGGCGGGGCGGTAGGGTCCCAGCGGACGAGTCGCTGTGTCTCGGTGGCGTGGTGTGGAGCGACCGCCCGGGAAGAGGGAACAAGTGTGCCGCGGAACTACTACTCCCAGAGCAGCCCGGGCCTCCCATCTCCGCCCCGCTTCGCTCTCAGGCACCAAGCACTACAATTCCCGGCATGCCGTGAACTCGATGGCCGAGCCTCTGGGGCGGCGTCCAGCCCTCCCCCCCGCCCCGCTCTCCCGCCCCGTCCCCGTCGCTGCGCCCGCCGCGCGCGGAGCGGGGACGCGAGCCATGGAGGAGACACCGCCCCCGGGCTGCAGCAAGCCGCACCTGGAGAAGCTGACCCTGGGGATCACCCGCATCTTAGGTGAGCGGGGCGGGGAGCCGTGGGAAGAGACGGCGGGATGAGGGGATGAACAGAGACGCACGGAAGGGCGACGCGGTCTCTGTGTGCCAGTGGGCTTTGCTGCGGTGACTTCCGATGTTAAGGAGAGGGCAGCGGGGTGCGTGACTAGGCCATAGGAGCGTTTGCCGGGAGTGCTCGGGCGCGGAGCTGGGAAGCCCAGAAGTCCCCGCCGCCCCCTACCAACCCAGTCCCACCCCAGGTCCAAGAAAGGACGGGCAAAGGTGCGCAAAGGAGAGAAAGCAGGCACCTGACAGTGGGGACGTTAGGTTTCCCGAGAGGCATTCTTGGCCAGTGGAGTATCCTTGAAACGCAGGTAGCAGAGAGCGAGGGAACGCCGCACGCAGCCTCCCGGGGCAACAATTCCCACGCGCCTCCGGGGTACCGCACCCCAAGTGGCTGGAAGGAGTTGAGGCTTGAGCCACGGAGTGGGTTTTTCCTTTACCGAACCATTAGTTAGCACCCGCTGCTCTGTCACACTCGGGGGCTACAGAGATGGGGTGGGGAACCAAAACACAGTTCTGTGAAAAATTCCACAGCCCAGGTCCTCTCAGAGGTGTGAAAGGCGACCAGTAGTCCTCTATTATGGCTCTGAAATAGCACACAGGAGGAAGTGATTGACCTTCTGTGGGAGTCAGGGAGTTACCGTAGAGGTCCTACAGCAGAGGATGCTAGATTTTGCGAAAGACAAATTGAAGTTAACCAGATAACCAGGGAGAAAAAAGTAGCCTAAGTAGGCTGGGTGGCATGCTTTGATGCCTTCCTGTCACATTTATAATAAAAACCAAATTCTGTACTGCGATCCTTAAGTTCGTTATGATCTGCCCTCATCTATCTTTCTGACCTATTTTTACCTTTTTTTTTTTTTTTGTCCACAGTGGCCTCCTTGTACCATAAACTCAAAAAGCTTGTGCCTGCTTCGAGGCCTTTACTAGGCTAGGGGAAAAAAATCTGGAGTTCTCTTTCCCTCACTTTCTTCAAATCTCTGATTAAATATCATTACTTCAGAGAAGCCTTAGACTATACTTCTAATAACACCTTTCTCTATTATTATCTTCCCTAGTCTTTATATTTATTTCAAACCTTATGGCTTTATCACTCCTTGGAATTACTTACTTGATTGCTTTTTTAAATTTACCCATCTCTTCTGTACTAGAAGTCCATGAGTTTAGGAACTTTGTCTTGTTCTCCCTTGGTATTCCCCAGTGTCTATAGTAAATTCTGCTGTAAATGAGGACCAAACGCCATTATATGTTTGGGAGAAACGATGAGCTTTAGAAATGAAGTTACAGAGTTGGGCAAGGAGATAGCTAATCATCCAGATCAACCATATCCTATCTCCTCATTAAAAAATATATTTCTTTTGATTAATGTGTAATCTACTTAAGACTGGCCAGCCAAGTTTCTCTTAAGTTGTCAAATCAATTTAAAAACCTAAATAAATAACTGTAAACATTTTAAATTTCCTTTAAATATTTAATATATTCTAATATTAAGCATTTCAGATGTCTGGCAAACAGCTAACACAAGGCAAAACCTACCTGGGGAATTAAACAACTCTGGTAATTAAATTTATAGTGAAGCTGGCCTCCTGCAAACATTCTAATACTATTTATAAATTTAATCAAAACTTCATAATTTCAAGGTAACAATCATAAGTCAAAAATTCAGTTATATTTTTATTTTTTCACATTTGATTTTTGTTTTGAAAATTGACAGGGTCAGTGGTGGGTGTGTGGTAAGCAAACTACTACACCAAAATCTCCTCTCTAAATGATGCATGAAATAACTCCATAACTATGACAATTCTATCGAAAACCAAGCCCAACACTACTTAAAATACAGAGAATGCCAGAAGTGCAAAATAACTATGAGTAAAAAGAGAAAAAACTACAAATCCCAGCACTGTGCCTGTTCCACTCCTTCACTGCTAGAAAGCTCTGTGGCAAGCAAAGGTAGAGCCAGAAATGATGCCAGCAAAGAGGCTGGTTGAAGCAACAGAAAGTTTAAAACCACTCCAGTCTCAAAGTACAACAGTACTGAACACTGGGTAGATCAGAGCAGGGCTGCAGGAAAGTGACTTCAAAGTAGGTACTGTTTAAAGGGTTGGCCATGCAATTTAAAGGGACATACATTCAAGAGGAGAAAATGTGCAGAAAAGAAGGAAGAGTCCTTTGACATTGATGATAAAAGAGCAAAGAAAAAGGAAAGCTCACATCTCTCTCCCCTACACAAAAAAACCTGCTAAAATATCTGGACTTTGCCTCAACTGACTGGAAAGGGTATCATTAAAGTAGAGATCTTATTAAACACGATTTCACAAGACGAACAAGAGCAAATAGAACCTATAGAGAACTCATGGTAAAATCAGAAAATGAAATGCTGAACAATCAACTGAGGAAAAAATTTGTTATGATAATGAAGTGTTTCCTTCTCAGTGGAACAAGGAGTAAGGAAATGTTACATTTTGGTAACAGATGATTAAATAGAGTGTGTAAGATCTACCTGAGATGCAACAAGATCAATTTCAGTTAACCTTTGAACAACATGGGTTTGAACTGTGTGGGTTCATTTAGACATGGATTTTTTTTACAGCACAGTGGTATAAATGTATTTTTTCTCATGGTTTTCTTAACATTTTCTTTTTTCTAGTTTATTGTAAGAACACAGTATATAATACATACAGCATACAAAATATGTGTTAATCAACTATTTATGTTCTCAGTAAGGCTTCCCAGTAGGTTTTTGGAGAGTCAGAAGTTATACATGGATTTTCAACTTCATTTTCAATCCCTGCATTATTCAAGGTTCAACTGTATAATATCTCTCTCCATCTTAGACTTCTCTCCTTTTTTAAAAAATGTAATTCTTTTTTTTAAGTCAATTTTTTCATCATGGTAAGTGTATTCTTCGATCCTTATCCTCTATTTCCCCCATTACCCCACCCACCTCCCCTCTGGTAACCATCAGTTCTCTGTAGTTAAGAATCTGTTTCTAGGTTTGTCTTTCTTTCTTTCCTTCACTCTTTTGTTCTTAAATTCCATATATGAGTGCGATCATATGGTATTTGTCTTTCTTTGACTGATTTCACTTATCATGATACTCTCTAGCCCTGTCCATGTTGTTGAAAATGGCCACATTTCATTTTTAAGGGTTGAATAATATTCCATTGTATTTGTATACCACAACTTTATCCATTCATCAGTCAGTGGATGCTTGGGCTGCTTCCATAGTTTGACTTTTGTAAATAATGCTGCAGTAGCCATAGGAGTGCATGTATCCATTTGAATTAGTGTTTTTTAATTCTTTGGGTAAATACCCAGTAGTGTGATTACTGGGTTGTGGGGTAGTTCTATTTTTAATTTTTTGAGGAACCTCTGTAATGTTTTCCATAGTGTCCGCACTGGTTTGCATTCCTACCAGCAGAGCAAGAGGGTTCCTTTTTCTTCACGTCTTCACCAACACTTGTTTTTTCTTGTGTTTTTTATTTTAGCCATTGTTACAGGACTGAATTGATATCTCATTGTAATTTTGATTTGCATTTCCCTGATGATAAGTGATGATGAGCATCTTTTCATGTGTCTGTGAGCTATCTGTATGTCTTCTTTGGAGATCTTCTTTGGAGAAATGTCTCTTCGTGTCTTCTGCCCATTTTATAATTGGATTATTTGGGTTTTGGAGTATAAAGTTTTATAAGGCATCTGCCTTTGACTCAGGTCATGATCCCAGAGTCCTGGGATCCAGTCCTACTACACTGGGCTCCTTGCTCAGCAGGGAGCCTGGTTTTCCCTCTGCCTGCCACTCCTCTTGCTTGTGTGCACACACTCTCTCTCTCTGACAAATAAATAAATAAAATCTCTTAAACTTAAATGTGGGAAGGAAAAGCACGGTGAGTCAAGCCATCAGTTCCCTGGGTTACCAAGGGCTTTTAAAAGTGGGAACTTCATAGGGTGCTTGGGTGGCTTAGTTGTTACGCGTCTATCTTCAGCTCAGGTCATGATCCAGGACCCTGGGATCAAGCCCCGAGTCAGGCTCCCTGCTCTGCGGAAAGCCTGCTTCTCCCTCTCCCTCTTCCTCTGCTTGTGTTCCCTCTCTCGCTCTCTCTGTGTCAGATGAATGAAAGGAAGGAAGGAAGAAAAGAGGAAGAAACTTCACCAGGTGGGGTGTCCTGGTTTCTAGTTGTTTAGCTAGTAGTTGTGTCATACAGCTGGCAATTTATTTAAGATGGATGTATTTGAAATGGAAGGGTTGGCAATCAAAAGCTTCATGTCAGGTACTTATATTAAGTGTGTGTCCTCCAGCAACCCTAGACACTAGACAACCCTGTGGGTGTAGTCAGATGACATCATTATGCAGCCAGCTGGGTTGTTAACAAAGAATTCTGTATTATTCTGTCCTACAAAAGTTGGAATAGTAGGCTGCTGAGACTGATTGAAGCTAGGCTCTGCATTTCCATAGGGTAGTTGCTAAGGGGCTTTGCTAAGAGGCACACAAAGAATATTGCACATAAACTCTTAATTAGACCCATACTTGGAGTAAGCCTCACCCCTTGGAGTGGCCTAGTCTCTCAGCCTCAATGTCCTTGCTATAAAATGTGAATAATAACATTTCCTTTTCACTGTCTTAGCTTTGGTGGAGCATTGCCAAATGTCACCACCTCTGAGGGGATGGACAGCATCTTCCATCCTAACTAGTCAAGGGCATCGCAAGGGCTTAGCCCAGGTCTAACGGCTTGAAGCACATGGTATTTTTCCACCATGGTACCATGGTTCCCAATATCTTTAAAAGGACATTGAACAGAAGGCAGGAAAAAAAAATTATGTATATGATACTTTTTGCTCTTCTAGAGCACCTTTACCTTTGCAGCTTCTGTTTCACTTTTCAAGGCAAATATTATAATTATTGTCTCTCTGAATGGTAAGAAAGGTGAAGACTCATCTAACAGTCACACTAGTGAATGCCTAAAGCAAGAGTAGAATATGTGGAGTTCAGAATTCTTAGCCTCCTGTATTGGGATGTTGCTATGTCTCAGCTATGTCTCAGGATCGGAACTTTGTGACAACTTGGAGGAAATTTATGATGCATAGAAAGGACACTAACATGATTACAGAATCAGTGAACCACACTGTGATATTCTGATTTATAAGAAATATATATTTGCTCACTCAGATGACAGCTGACCCTTGACAAAGCTTGATTAAGCTGCTGATTGCTCTCCCCATCCCACACCAACATTGCAGTAGAGAATCTGTATAATAACTAATAGCTTACAGTCAACTGGAAATCTTACCAATAACCAAGGTGATTAACACATTATTTTGTATGTTTTATGTTTTCTATAAGAAAATGTCATTAAGAAAATCATAAGAAAAAAATATATTTAATGGTACTGTATTGAAAAAAATAGGTGTTCAAGTGGACCCATGCAGTTCAAACCCATGTCGTTTAGGGCATGGATGTTCAGGACAAAAAATGTGTATTTTGTCTTAGTCTGCAGTTCCTGACTTACAGCTCCCCAAACCCTGGAATTTCCCAAGTTTTGAGAGTGGTAAAGATCTTTCATTACGTTAATGAGGTGAGTTTTGGAAAGCACTAAAGGATGAGGGCTGATTGCCCCAAGATCCAACCATGTGATGAGAGGATTGGTATTTTTAGTCCCATTCCCTGACCTTTGGGAAGGGAAGAGGGTCTGAAGGTTGAATCAGTCCTCACTGGCTGATGATTTAATTGATTGTGTCTATGTAATGAAGCCTTCATAAAAACCCAGAAACTTCCAGGTTGGTAAACACATGGAGATGTGGGAAAAGTAGCCTGCCTAGAGGGGGAAAGGAAGCTCCGTGCCCCTCCCCACATACCTTGTCCTAAGCATCTCTTCCATCTGGCTGTTCCTAGGTTATATTTTTTTATAATAAACCAGTAATCTAATAAGTAAAATATTTCTCTGAATTCTGTGAGCCCTTCTGGCAAATAAATGGAATCTGAGGAGGGAGTCTTAGGAACCTCCTGACTTACAGCCAGTCAGTGAGAAGTATAGGTGATTGTCTGGGCTGTTGACTGGTGTGTGAAGTACAAGGAGAGAGGGGGTCTTGAGAAGCCCCAGTCTGTAGCAGGTCGGTGAGGAAGCGGAGGAATAAAACTGGACTCATCCCTGGTGTCTGAGGTGGGGAGGGTGGCAGTCTTCTAGACTGAACCCACACCCTGTGGTATCTGATGCTGTTTCCTTGTAGGACACCAGGATATCTGAGAACTGCTTGTTGCCATGGGGAAGCCCCCTCACAAAAATATTGGAGGGGTTGGGTTCAGGAACCATTTTATACATTAAACTGGATGAGAACTGTCTGCCTTATCTTTAGAGATTTTAAAAATTCTTTTCAATACATTACCTGTTTTCAGTATTATCGTAAATAACCAAAATATGGTTCAAAATAGAATGTAATTAAGTATAAACATATGTGCGCTCTCTCACTCACTCTCTGTCTCTCTCTTAAATAAATAAAATATTTTTAAAAAGCCACCTCGGTGGCTCAGTCGGTTAACTGTCTGCCTTTGGCTCAGGTCATGATCCCAGGATCCTGGGACAGGTCCGAGATGGAGTCCCACATCGGGCTCCCTCTTCAGTGAGGAGTCTGCTTCTCCCTCTGCCCTTCCCCCTGCTTGTGCATGTGGTCCCTCTCTGTCTCCCTCCCTCTCAAATATAATCTTTTAAAAAAAAAAAGCTTAAACATATGTGGCTCCAGGCTTGCATGTGATGGGTTCAGATATTGGGAGAAGCAGAGATCATGATGAACTAGAGTCATCTGAAATGGTTTCATGGAGTCAGTGGAACCTTAGCATAGCCTTGAAGTATGGGTAGGGCTTGGGTAGGTGGACACGTTTGGGTGTGTATAATAGGAAAGGAATACAGCATAGTCAGAGGTTAAGTACAGATTTCGTTCTGGAGGGAGGGCCCAGAGGTGGAGACAATGAGGAAACTGACACATCTGGAACAGAGGGTTTGGACTACAGGGTGGAAGAAGTTAAGACCAGACAGAGAAGGGCCTTGTCCTCCAGACCACAAGGAAAACCCTCTAGATCAGATAGGAAGCAAGTCTGGGTCTGAAGAAAGTCCTGTGTGGGTATGGCTGAGGATGGATCAGAGCACAGAGAGTTCCTGGCTTCGATTATACCTACACTTGCAGTGACCGTGGCCTAAAACAATGTGACAATGGGAATAATCTATGCAGTATCGCAGGGAGAAAAGTGGATAGGCTTTGTGCTAGTTCTCCATAGTATATACCACAAACCAGGTGCCTTAGAACAACAGACTTATTTTCACAGTCCTAGAGGCCAAAAGCCTCAGACCAAAGGGTTGGCCTCGTCACTCTTATTCTGAAACCTGGAAGAGAAGAACCTGCCTTGCCTCTTTTCTAACTTCTAGTGGTTTGCCAGCAGTCTTTAACATTCCTTGTATCACAGATCTGTTACTCCACTTCTCCATCTTCATGTGGCCCTCTTCCCTCTGTCTCTCCACAAAGCATTCTTTTCATAAGGACACCAGTCATATCGGATTTGGGACCACCCTACTCCACTGTGACCTCATCTTAGTGAATTCTATGTTCAATGACCTTTCCAAATCAAGTCCTATTCTGAGGAACGGCAGTTAGGACGTCAACGTATATTTTTTGTGAGGGACACAGTTCAACCCATAGCAGAGTATATGTCTTAGATTAAGGGTTCTAAAATCCTGAGTGTGGGTAAACAGACAACTAGAGAATGTAGGAGGAGGTATTAAAGTCTGTTCCAAGTCAGGTGGCTTCTTTTTTACCTCAGAATGAATGCTAGAGCATAGCTCCACAAAGAGGTTATTAGGAGACCTTTTTCTGCTTTCAAGACTTGAGAGAAATGATTTATTTTGTTTTCACTATATTTCTGGATGGAATCCAGTTTTCATAGTGTTAGCCTATACTATACATCTGGGATCCCATAGAGTACAGATGGGTTTTGTTTAGAAGAAAAACTAGCAAACAAGTTTTGTATCTTGTAGAAGTTTATTAAGGTGCTATTCTTTATTTCTTCTGACCATATTGTAAGTGAGAAGCTGAGGTACAAAATCACTAGGAATGTAGAATCTCTGATTTTTGTTCAACAACTGAAGTACCGAGAACAGTGACTGAGTGCAGTAGGTGTTCTGATGTTCTTTCTACCACGTTGATCGCTGGTCCTAGGTTGTGGGACTGAGCGCCTTTGAAGGACTGACAGTTCTTCCTGTTTCTTATCACAGGGATAATAAAGGCTACTCAAAGGAATCTGATACTCCTAGGTACTCCTCAACAATCAGCCTCTAGTATTGAAATATGTTAGAGCACTTCCACTGAAATTTTACAGACTTTCTTTTCCTCTTCCAGAATCTTCCCCAGGTGTGACAGAGGTGACTATCATAGAGAAACCACCTGCTGAACGTCATATGATTTCTTCATGGGAACAAGTGAGTGTTGCCCTTTTGAATCCTCACATCCCTACAAAGAGAGCTCAACTCTCAACCTTCCTAAGAAGGAAAAATTAGGGCAGGAAGCTTGTTCTTACCTCAGGCCACAGCTGCCTTTAGGGTAGAGTTCACCCTTCTCTCTCTCTCTATTTGGGCATTCCCTTCAATTCCATACCATTTCCCCAGCCTGGAGCATCTCCTCTGAGCCCCACTGTCATTTGGAGGCAGTGGAACTTCAGAGTTTTATGCAACAGAGCTAAAAATCCAGCAAGGAAGGAAAAATTTAGTATTAATAAGCATGCTGGGCAGAATGTGGGTGTTACTGAGAAGTACTAACCAGATTAATAGCTACTGCTTCCCCAACGCCTCCTCTCTGAATTTGTATCTATTTATTCAGTACAAGTTTTAAGTTTCTAAAATGGAACCAGGCATTATGATTGGTGTTGATTCCTGGGGATTCAGTGATAATCAAAAACCAGTTCCTTATCTCTTAATGTTACTGTCTAAAACATAGCATAGATCGTTATGAGTATAATTAACAAGCAGTTTTAGCTCTGTGAGAGAAGCAGGCAAACAGCATTGTCAGGAAGCTTGACCTACTCTGGAGGTTAAAGATTTTTCCCAAAGAGATTAGGAGAAGCTGTTAACCAGGTAGATGGTATCTGGGAAGTGGGCTTTCAACCTGTGTAAAGGCTTTGAAATGATAAGGATTAAATTTTCCAAGAGCATAAAGCAGGTCCCTGTGGCTGGTGCACAGGAGAGCAAGGGAGAGCGGTTGGCAAGGACCAGCACTGTTCTTTTGTGGGGGTTTGGAGAGGGGGGAGCAGAGGAAGAGAGAATCTTAAGTACATGGCGCTCGATCTCACAACCCTGAGTTCATGACTTGAGCTGAGATCAAGAGTTGGACACTTAATCAACTGAGCCACCCAGGTGCCTCTAAGCTTTTAGTTAATGTACAGTGCTATATCAGTTTCAGGTGTACAATATAGTAATTTAACACTTTTATACATTACCCTGTGCTCATCACAAGTGCACTCCTTAATCCCATCACCTATTTAACCCACCCCTTCCCCTCTGGTAATCATCAGTTTTTTCTCTATAATTAAGAATCTGTTTCTTGATTTGTCTCTCTCTTTTCTTCCTTTGATCATTTGTTTTGTTTCTTAAATTCCACATATGAATGAAATTGTACGATATTTGTCTTTCCCTGACTTATTTCACTTAAGCATAATACACTCTAACTCCATCCATGTCCTTGCAAATGGGAAGATATCATTCTTTTTTATGGCTAATATTCCATTGTATGTATATGCCACATCTTGTTTATCCTTTTATCTATAGATGGAAACTTGGGCTGCTTCCTATTGTAAATAATGCTATTATATAAATGTGGGGGTGTATGTATCTCTTTGAATTACTGTTTTTGTCTTCTTTGGGTAAATACCCAATACTGTGATTGCTGGTTTATAGGCTAGTTCTAGTTTTATCTTTTTGAGGAACCTCCCGAACTGTCTTCCACAGTGGCTGCACTGTTTTGCATTCCCACCAAAGTGCAAAGGGGTTCCTTTTTCTCCATATCCTTGCCAACCACCACCACCTGTTGTTTCTGTGTTGTTGATTTTAGCCATTCTTACAGGTGTGAGATGGTATCTCATTGTAGTTTTGATTTGCATTTCCCTGATGGCAAGTGTTGATGAGGATCTTTTCATGTGTCTGTTGGCCACCTGTATGTTTTCTTTGGAAAAACATCTTTTACTCATTTTATAATTGTATTATTTGATTTTTGGATGTTGAGTTTGATAAATGCTTTCTATATTTGGGATACTAACCCTTTATCAGATATGTTATTTGCAAATACTTTCTCCCATTCTGTAGCTTGTCTTTTGTTGTTTTCTTTGCTGTGCAGAAGTTTTTTATTTTTATATAGTCCCAACACAAAATTTATTTTTGCTTTTATTTCCCTTCAGGAGACATATCTAGAAAAAAGTTGCTTTGGCTGATGTCAAAGAAGTTACTGCCTGTGTTCTTTTCTAGGATTTTTATAGCTTCAGGTTTCACATTTAGGTCCTTAGTCCATTTTGAATTTATTTTTGTGTACAGTATAAGAAAGTGGTTCTTTTTTTTTCTTTTGCACATCATTGTCCAGTTTTCCCAACATCATTTGTTGAAGAGACTGTCTTTTTCACATTGGATGTAATATTTCCTGCTTTGTCAAAGAGGGACCATATAATTGTGGGTTTATTTTTGGGTTTCCTATTCCATTTGTATTGATCTCTTTGTCTTTTTTCATGCCAGCATCATACTGTTTTGATTACTGCAACTTGATAATATAACTTGAAGTCCAGAATTATGATGCCTCCAGCTTTGCTTTGCTTTTTCAAACCTGCTTTGGCTATTTGGGTTCTTTGTGGCATGGCACAAATTGTTTGTTCACAGTTCTGTGAAAAATGCTGTTCATATTTTGATCAGGATTATATTAAATGTGTAGATTGCTTTGGGTAGCATAGATTTTTTTTTATAGCACAACTTATATATTTCAAATGGACAAAAAATTAGTAACGTTTACGGTATCTTAAGATAAATTGCCTTTGAATGGAAGCTTCCTTTCCAGTACGTTGAGGTCTACAAGACGTATCTAGAAAATGTACTACTGTGGAAAATGACTGCTTAAATCGAATGGGGGAGGGGGGAGGGCCTGTGAATTCTCTTTTTGATTAATTGCTATAACACTGTCCTTCAGGCAGCTGAGGGAGTTTTATGTTTTCTTTAGACATCATTAGGCGCCGGAGCTCTTGCAAGACAACTTTGATGCTATATGAATTCTGCCATTTTACTAGCACTGATATGGCTCTTGGGTCCACCATTCCATTAGAACTATTAACATTCATATTAATTTTTTTTAAATATTTTTTATTTATTTGACAGAGAGACATCACAAGTAGGCAGAGAGGCAGTCAGAGAGAAAGAGAGGAGGAAGCAGGCTCCCTGCTGAGCAGAGAGCCTGATGCAGGACTCGATCCCAGGACCCTGAGATCATGACCTGAGACGAAGGCAGCGGCTTAACCCACTGAGCCACCCAGGCGCCCCATATTAATTTTTGTTACAAATCTTACAAAGGGGGGTGCTTCTGGGTACTTAGGTCCACATTCTATTTTAAGGCTGTATATTCGGTTTTCATAAATTGTTCTTGGAGGCCCAATTATCATCCCTGTCCATCTTGTAAGTGTCATGTCTTCGTCATCTTCTAGACGCTAGCTAACTGTGCCATCTCCTACTCCTTTCTGGCTTCTTCCAGTTCTTCCAACAGTCGAAAATTGCGAGGGACTTTTACTCCTGAGCCCATGGTGGCTGCCATCTTGCATCGCTGTTGCTCGAAGGCCGGCCCCTTCTTCTAGCATAGATATTTTTAACAAGATTTGTTCCTCCAGTCCATGAGAATGGAATGTTTTCCCATATGCATTGTCTTCAACTTCTTTCATCAGTGTTTTTGTTTTTGTTTTTAAAGAGAGAGAGAGCCTGCAAGCTGGGGCAGGGGCAGAGGGAGAGGGAGAATCCTCAAGCCAAGTCCCTGCTGGGCACAGAGTCCTTAATCCCAGGACTCCGAAATCATGACTGGGGCTGAAATCAGGAGTCACACACTGAACCAACTGAGCCACCCAGGCACCCCTCTTTCATCAGTGTTTTATAGTTTTCTGAGCACTAGTTTTTCACCTTGTTGGCTAGGTTTATTTCTAGGTATCTTATTATTTTTAGTGCAATTGGAAACAGGATTGTTTTGGGTTTTGTTTTTTGTGTTTTTTTTAATGTATTGTTGGATTTGGTTTGCTAGTATTTTCTTGAGGATTTTTGCATCTATGTTCATCCAGGAGATTGGCCTGTATGTCTCTTTTTTAGTTATGTCTTTATCTTGTTTTGATAGCAGGGTACTGCTGGCCTTAAGGAATGAATTTGGAAATTTTCCTTCTCTTTCTGTTGTTTGAGAAGAGTATTAACTCTTTAAATGTTTGTAGAATTCACCTATGAAACCCTCTGGCCCTGGACTTCTGGGGAGTGTTTTTAGCATTCAATTTCTTCGCTTGTTATTGGTCTGTTCAGATTTTCTATTTCTTCCTGTTTCCATTTTAGGAGTTTATATGTTCTAGGAATTTATCCATTTTCTTCAAGGTTATCCAATTTGTTGGCATATAGTTTTTCATAATATTCTGTTATGGTTGTTTGTATTTCTGTGGTGTTATTTCTTCTCTCTCATTTTTGATTTATTTGAATTCTTTTTCTTTTTTTCCTGATAAGTCTGGCCAGAGGATTGTCAATTTTATTGATTTTTTTTTTTTTTCAAAGAAGCAGCTCCTGGTTTTATTGATCTGCTTTATTGTTTGTTGTTGTTGTTGTTGTTATCTTGGTATCTATATCACTTATTTCTGCTCTAGGGTTATTATTTTCTTCCTTCTGCTCCTCTTAGGCTTTGTTTTTTATTCTTTTCCAGTCTCATTTAGGTATCAGGTTAGGTTGTTTGAGATTTTTCTTCTTGAGGTAGGCCTGTTTTGCTATAAACTTCTGTCTTAGAACCACTTTTGCTGTATCCCAGAGGTTTCGGACCATTGTATTTTCATTTTCATTTGTTTCCGCTTACTTTTTTGATTTCTTGTTTGATTTCTTCTTTGATTTCCTGGTTGACCTATTCATTGTTTAATAGCATATTATTTAACTTCTGTGTGTGTGTGTGGTCCTTCCAGATTTTTTCTTGTGGCTGACTTCTCATTTCATAGCACTGTGGTCAGAAGATATGCATGATATGATTTCGATTTCTGTTTTTAAGATTTTATGTATTTGAGAGATGAGAGAGAGAAAGCACAAGCAGGGGTGTGGAGGGGCAGAGGAGAGGGAGAAGCAGACTCTCTGCTGAGCAGGGAGCGGAGCCCACCACACAGGGCTTAATACCAGGACACGAGATCATGAGCCAAGCTAAAGGCAGATGCTTAACCGACTGAGCCACACAGGTGCCCCTGATTTCCATCTTCTTGAATTCATTGAGGTTTGTAGGCTAATAGGTGACCTGTTCTGGAGAATGTTTTGTGTGCACTTGAGAAGAATGTGTATTTTGGTGTTTTAGAATGGAATGTTCTGAATATATTTGTTAAATCTATCTGTTGGAGTGTCATTCAAACCCACTGTTTTCTTGTTGATTTCTGTTTACATGATCTATCCATTGATATAAGTGAGGTATTAAAGTCCTCTAATAGCATTATTATATGTTTGCTATTAGCTGTTTTATGTATTTGGGTGTTCTATGTTGGGTGCCTAAACATTTATAATTGTTATATCTTGTTGGAATGTTACCTTTATTATGGTATAGTGTCTTTTTTTATCTTTTGTTACAGTCTTTGTTTTAAAGTAAATTTTGTCCAATATAAGTATTACTACTCCTGCTTTTTTTTTTTTTTGACATGCGCTTCTGTAATAGATGTTTCTCCATCCCCTCATTCTCAATCTGCAGGTGTCTAAAATGAGTTTCTTATATGGAGCGCCTGGATGGCTCAGTAGGTTTAGTGTTTGCCTTGGGCTCAGGTCATGATCCCAGGGTCCTGGAACTGAGTCCTGCATTGAACTCCCTGCTCGGTGGGGAGTCTGCTTCTCACTCTGCCCCTTCCCACTGCAAATTCTCTCTCTCTCTCTCTCTCTCTCTCTCGCAAGAATAAATAAAATCTTTAAAAAAATAAAATGAGTCTCTTGTGGGTAGCATATAGATGGGTCTTGTGTTTTTATCCACTCTGTCACCCTTTATCTTTTGATGGGAGCATTTAGTCCATTTACATTCAAAGTAATTATTGATAGATACATATTTATTGCTACTTTATTACTTGTGTTTGTTTCTGAAGATTTTCTCAGATCCTTTCTTGTCTTTGATATTTTGCTGATTTTCTTTAATGGTATATTTGGATTTCTTTGTCTTTATATTTTGCATATTTATCAGTGGTTTTTTTATATGATTGCCATTAGGTTTGCATATAACCTCTCCTGCATATAGCATTATGTTTGAAGTTGATCGTTTCAGTTCAAACCCATTCTTTTCTCCTCTCTTCCCCATTTTTGATATGTTATTTTATATCCCTTTTGTGAGTTCTTTGATATTTTTTATAGCAAAATCCATTTTTATTCCTTTTGTGATTCCAACCTTCGTACTGCCACTTTGGTCTCCCCTTTGCACTCAGAGGAGGTGTTTGCTCTTTATTATGAGAGCAAAGGAGAACCATTGAAATGTTTTAAGTAGGGAACTAGGAAGGTCAGATTTCTGCTTTGGAAAAATCACTTTGTCTGAGGAGTAGCAAATGGATTTGACAACAGGGCAAAAAATTACCCTGCCGTTTAATGAGTACCTGTTAACATGTGTCATTTAATTTATTTTAGTTAATCCATATAGTAACCCTGCATGATAGGTATTGATACCTTCATGTTATAGATGAAGAAACTGAGGCTCAGGAAGGTGAAAGAATTTGTCCTGGTTCACATAGCTACCAAGTGGTGGAGCCTGAATTCAAACGCAGAGTTACCTGCCTCTAAGCACATGCCATGTCCGCTCTGCCAGGCTGTCCCCGTAATGGAGGCCAGCACTGTGGCAGCCTCCTCCTGGTCACAGCACAGTATGTGTGCAGGTTCAGGATTTGCCAGCAGGGCTCACCCTCCCTGGGTGGAACCAGCAGCACTTTCTCGGGCAGCTCAGTAATTGGTAGTTCAGGTTTATCTCCTGGACCTCAGCTCAGCCACCACTCCAGCTCCTCATGGGCTGTCTTAGCTCACACCCTCATTTCCATTCACAGTTCATAATAGAAAAGAGGATTCTAGAACAGTGTATATCTCTTGACTTCTTACTCACTGATTGGACAGAGCCTGCTTCTGGTGCAGCTATGCCAGCCTGGCTTTGCTGGCCTTGTTACGGTCCTCTGATCCTTTAGGGAGAGCTGCTTTTGTGAGAGCGAGATGGTAGTATTTTCCTATCTGCCTAAGAAGGGGAGATTCCTGGCTTGGAAAGCAGAGTTCATAGACCTGGGTGGGAGGATGAGAGGGTAGGAATGCCTTATCCTGGGTGGAACACCATTAAGGGTGTATCATATCATGTATCTTATTTAATGAAGTAACTTCTGAGGCATAGTCTTCCTTGTGTCTTACACTAGATATTCCCCCAGAACTCTCTAAGATGACTTTATTCATTTGTCCTCATTGAACTTGTAGTTTATTCATTTGGAGCCTCCCTTCCATGCCTGGTTTTTAGGGCTGGAATGTGCCTCTGATCTCATACAGATCTAATCTGCCTTCTTGAGATGCATCTTTATCAGGCTCTCTTCAGCTGAGACTGACGTTTAGGGGAAGGTGGTGATAGCACTTGTTTAATCGCCATTGGAGATCTGAAAGAAGTAAAGGGTAAGTGTGAGAGAGATTTTTAGCTTACTGAAACCATCAATGCAGCATTTTCTTCAGGCATACTCAGTTGCAGAAATTTCTGTGAAAGCACCCAGAATAATAAGATACATTGATTTGGAATTTCCCATTGAGTCCTTTACTGGTGATATCCCACACTTAATTAAAGCACAGATAGTATTAGGATCAGTAACAGAAATTCACTTGAGTGGTTCCTTGGTTGAGCTTTTTGGAGGCTTGTGGGATACAAAAAAGCTAATGTGTGGATGAAGACAATAGAAGGAGATTGGACTGTGTACTTTTGTTTTAAGACTCAGTTTTTCACACTTTTTTTTTGATTATGCTAGATAAAACCTGGTCACTACAGAAAATGTGGAAAATACACAAAAAAAATAAAAAATGAAAAGTCCTATAGGACTTCACCACTTAGAGACAATCACTGTTAGTACACTTTTAGTTGTGTGGGTAGATGGAGGGTGACCAATGAGTAGTGTGCTATTGGGACCCCTGAAGAGTCCATAATGGGAAGTGGTTCATGGACTTCCTGAAATGTATGTCAAATTTACTAATACGTACCTTTTTCTGCAGAGCTATTTTTTCCAATTTTGAAAGGGACTTATTAAGAACAGGTTTTTGTAATAATTTTTTCTTTTCTTTTCTTTTCCTTTCCTTTCTTTTCTTTTTTTTTTTTTCTTTTTTTTTACTGAAGCATAGTTGACTTTCGATGTACATTAGTTTCAGGTATTCAACGTAGTGATTTGACAAGTTTACACAGTATGCTTTGCTCACCACACATGTAGCTACCATCCGTCACCATACAGGGCTATAACAGTACCATTGACAGTATTTCTTAAGCTGTGCCTTTTATCCCCGTGACTTATTCATTTCATTTCATCCTGTACTTTCCCCTTCCCCTTAACCACTTTTGCACATCCTCTGCCTCCAGCAACCATCAGTTCTTTGCACTTTGGTGTCTGTTTCTACTTTTTCTTTGCTTGTTTTTTTAGATTCCCCATTTAAGTGTAATGATGTGGTATTTATCTTCTTCTTTCTAGCTTATTTCATTTAGTATAATATCCTGTAGGTCTGTGCATGTTGTTGCAAATGACAAGATTGTATTTTTTTTCATTCTTTTGTATGGCTGAATAGTATTCCATTGTACATATATAGTACATTTTCTTTATTCATCTTGGTTTCCATATCTTGGCTATTGCAAATAATGTTGCAAGAAACTTAGAGATACCTGTGTGTTTTTGAAATAGTGTTTTCATTTTGGTGGGGGGTGGGGTTCTGGAATTACCCAGTTCTGGAATTACTAGATCATAAGGTAGTTCTATTTTTAATTTGTTGAGAAGTCTCCATACTGTTTCTCTCAATGGCTTCACCAATTTACATTCCTACCAATAGTGCAAAGAGGCTTTTTTTTTTCCTCCACATCCTCACCAATACTTGTTTCTTCTCTTTTTGATTTGAGCCATTCTGAAGGCTGTACAGTGGATATCTGTCATCACGGTTTGATTTGCATTCCTCTGATGATAAGTGATATTGAACATCTTTTCATGTGTCTCCTGGCCATCTGTGTGTCTTCTTCGGAAAAATTCGGGTTCTTTGCTCATTTTTAATTTGGATTATTTGAGAGTTTTTGGTGTTAAATTGTAGAAGTATTATATAAATTTCACTGGGTGCATGGGTGGCTCAGCAGGTTAAAGCCTCTGCCTTCTGCTCAGGTCACGATCCCAGGGTCCTGGGATCGAGCCCTGTATCGGGCTCTCTGCTCAGCAGGGAGCCTGCTTCCTCCTCTCTGCCTATTTGTGATCTCTCTCTCTCTGTTAAATAAATAAATAAAATCTTTAAAATAAAAGTATTATATACATTTCAGATATTAACCCCTTATTTCATACACCATTTGTGACTATGTTCTCCCATTCAGTAGGCTGCCTTTCATCTTATTGATGGTTTCCTTTGCTGTGCAAAAACTTTTTATGTTGGCATAGTCTCAACACTTTATTTTTGCTTTTGTTTCCCTTGCCTGAGGAGACATATCTAGAAATAGAGTAAGGTTTTCATTCAAAATAGAGGTAGAATTTTATGTGTTATTTGTTGGTACCTACTTTTGTCACTTAAGCAGTGGAGGGCAGAATCTTTGAGCCCATCTGAAACTCCCTTACCCCAGTACTTACCCAGGTGGTTCCTGAAGAGTGTGATTGCACAGGAGCAGGCTTGGTAGGGCTCCCTGACTTGTGTCTGCCCCAGGAAGTGCCTATCCCAGAGGAGCAGGAAGGTCTCCAGGGGCTGATGATTCCCACTTCTCTAGAAAACTGGCCTTAAAGACTTTTCTGCTTAGAGAACACCCCAGCCAGGGCCCAGTTACCATGTGGGACACCTGCTGTCCACAGCTGCTCAGTACACCAGGGTGATAGAGGTCCTCCCAGAAGAGGCCGCTACTGCTGCCCTGCCCCTCAGGACAGATGTGGCTCCTGGGGAAGCCCACTGAGATAAGATAGGGGAGTAAGGCTGGGGCCGCACCAATGCGAGGAGAACAGTCTGGATGGAGTAGGAAGAAGTCTTTCGGCAGCTCTAGGCCCATCGCTAGATGATACATCTTCTTTGGGTCTCCTGTTCATCGTCCATGAAAGAAGTGGTTTGAAATCAGTATTACTGAATGGACTCATCCAGTTCTAATATTTTGTGATTCTTTGGGGAAAACACGGGAAGAAAAGGCTAAAAACTAAAACTTAAGTGACCATATACCTGCTGCAGTCTCCTCAGGTTGGAGGAATAAGAGAACCACTTCTTTCCATGTTCATGTGTTTCCCCCGTTTCTATTCCTTATAAAGCACTTCCAGTCTGCCTGGTTGGTGTAGTTGTCTGAGTCATGTACAGCGTGCCTGCTGCCTGCCTCTTGTGATGATGGTAGTTCATAAGACCCAATATCTGTACGGAGCTTTTCATCTTTCAGGCACGATGACAGCATCTGCCTCCTCACACTCACAGCATCCTGGTGTCAGGAGAGTCCTATTATTAAGTATTTCAGTGGCATTTCATAGTTGGCAGAGAGCTTCACAATTCTTGATTGGTTAGACTTTCCAATCCCCAGATAAAAATTCAATTTACTGATGGTGAAACTATGGCCTACAGAGACCAAATGATTTGGCAGAATATCTCCTCTCTTTGTAGGCTCACTTTTCCTACAGTCTACAGAGAGTGGGTTCTGAACCTTCTTGCAGATCTGTCCTTCACATGCCCTGCTCTGAATCTACTATAAGCCTTCCTGGTGGGAGGGAGCAGCCCGTGACACTTTGTCACCAGGGAGCCCTTCACCTCGTGCTCCTGTTCTGCTCTGGGAGCCCTTCTGTGTTCTCCACAGCTCAGTCCCTCCCTCTCCAGGGCTTTGCTTCTTGCTGCTCCACTGGCATCCATTCTAGAAGGTCTCCTCATCTCTTTAAAATTAAAAACAAAACCTGTAACCTTGGGTTTTCCTCTAGCTACTTGGCCATTTGTGCCTTTGTTTGCACAGCCAAGCATGTGGAAAAATGGTCTAAATCAAGCGTCAGTGCACTTTTTTTTTTTTTTAAAGATCAGAGAGTAATGTTTTGGGTTCAGGGGCTATATTCTCCCTTAGCCAGTCATCTCTGCCATGGTAGCACTGAAAGCAGGCACGGGAAGTGCTGAAATGTATGGGCGTGACAGGGTCCCCAGAAAACATTTGCAAAAACAGTGGCAGGGTGGAGATATTCAGGGGGCCATGGTTTGCTAACCCCTGGTCGAAGTTATCAGCCTCTTCCTTCACCTCCCAGTTAGTCTTCATCCTTCTACAGCCTCTCTTTCTCTACTGCCATTCCGTGGACACCGCTGCCGCAAATCACTGGGGACCACGTCACTGCTGAATCCATCTTTGTCTCACGTGGCATCTCCTGCAATTCTGTCCACCACTCCCTTCTCTGCCCTGCTCTCTCCTTGGAGTCTGTGGCACCACCCTCTACCCCGTTATTTCCACACTTACAAGATACATATTTGTCTCTGTAGAAATTAGAAATGTGTTTGGCTCAAGGAAATATAATATTAAACTAAGAATAGCTTAAACAAATAGGAATGAATATTTCTTGCATAATAAGACCTGAGGTGGACAGTTGCAGTAGTTTCATCAGCCCTAACCTGTTAAGCCATTATCACTAATTCTCTCAGCCTTGTCTTTTTTTTTTTTTAAATTTAAAATTTTATTTTATTTGTTTATTTGACAGAGAGAGGGGCAGCGAGAGAGGGAACACAAGCAGGGGGAGTGGGAGAGGGAGAAGCAGGCTTCCTTCAGAGCAGGGAGCCTGATGCGGGGCTCAATTCCAGGACCCTGGGATCTTGACCTGAGCCAAAGGTGATGCTTAATGACTGAGCCACCCACGTGCCCCTCAGCCTTGTCTTTTAAGGGGCCAAATGACTGCTATAGCCCCACCTGTCACCTGCAAGCTCAGGGCAGGAAGAAGTAAGGGAAGTTGCCAGCTGTATCTGTCACCTTTTAACAGGGGAACAGAAGTTTTTCTAAAGCCACCCCCACTCATTGGACTTGGATTTACATTTGAATGTCCTGCACTTATTGTAGAGGAGGGCCTAAAAACAAGTAATGAACTGGGCACATTGCCATCTCAGACAAAATTAGAGTTCTGTCAAGGAAGAAGATGGATTTAAGTAAGTAATTCATGCCACAGCCTTCTCTGAACCTAGCTCCATTCCTTTTGGTTCTTAGTGCCCAGTATGGTATTTATTCCATAACACTTAAAAAAATTTTTTTTTATCTTTACTAAATGAGTGAAATAGATAAAATACAAAGGTCAGAAAGAATATAGAACTTTCCTGAGGTGACCCACCTTCATTTCCATAAGCATTCTTTAATTTTGGCCCCAAGAATCAGGCTGCACAGCCAATGTCTCAGAATCAAGGAGGCTGCAGCGGCCAGGGTTTCTCCCACAAATTCCCCCAGATGTAGAAACCTTTTGACTAGTTAAGCCAGGGGCATTGCTGTTGGAAGGCCACCACCAAGACAGAGGTTCCAGTTAACTAGCCCCCCCACTTTTTAGGTGGGAGTTTGAGGATGTGTTTGAGAATTCTCGTGGAGGTCTCTCACTAGGCCTTCACAGCCCATCCATGTTTTCTTTTACTACATGGGACATCCTCCCTGAGAAGAGTTTTGGTAGAGGGAGTTGTCCTCACCGCTTCAGTTTCCAGTTTGATTTTAGTGCAGTGGGCATCCTGGGAAGTTCCTCCTCTGCTGTGGTTGCAAATGCGGCACGTGGAGAGCCTGCCCAGCATGGACAAGCACTTTCAGAAATGTGAATTTCTGTGCCGTAGCCCCTTTGCCTACCTGACCCTACATCTTCTGCCCAGCCCGCTTCCCCAGTCCAGTGCCCTCTGAAAAGGAGGGAGTGGTGGGGGAAGCAGGGGAAAGTGGACAGCTCTTAGCCATTCCCTCCAGGCTCAGGCAGTGCTCAGGAAGGTTTTCTGGAAATGAAGCTGATAGCTCCCAAAATACCAGAGTGTATGCAGCAGTCACATAGTTTGTGGTGGCCTCTGTCTAGCATAGCTTAAGGAAGCTATTGTAGTTAGCTGCTTTAGAAGAAAAGAAAAACAAAAATTGGGATCTCTGTGACAGAATCAGCATTGGGCTACAGAGATTGCTGTATCATGTTGATGCCACCTTATTATTTCAGAAACTCGTCAGCAGTGAGATTCTCCCTTCTTGACTTTCTCCCCAAATCCTCCTTCCAAGCCTGATACTCCCTCTTTAATTCACTTTCTGCTTATCTTCCCCATGCCCCACAAAATAAAGACAGCGTGAACCTGGTAGGGAGAAGCCCTCTGAAATTGGCAGATTCTTACCTACAGAAGAGCACTCTCTTTCCAATTGGACAAGAGAGAAATTAAATTGTCAGTAACTCCAAGTCACTTGCCAGGGTAGAGGAGCCACCTTAAAGTGTACTCTGAGCGCCCCACTCTGAAGGAAGGGAATGAAACCCTGGAGGACCAGCCACAGTCTGGGGTGCCCTGTGGTGAGGTCTGCAGCCAGGAAACAGCAGAACCAGGGCCCACAGTAATTTTTATAAGAGTGACAATGCAGGCTTAAGATTTTCATGAACTTGGTCTCTGTGATATTTTGTATGTTTATATTAATATTTCAATGTATGAAAATTTTATTTCACTGATTTTTGTTCTGTGTTTATGAATCCTAAATAATTTTTTCTGTGATGTCATAAAATAATATCAGAATTTCTTCTTTGAGTAAAATAAATACCATAATAAATGTTACAATTATTGCTACTGGAATTCTGCAGCTTAACTTAAAAGATGACCAATGCCACCTTAGCTCTTCTCAACTAGGACTTCATGGAATCCAGGTTAGAAAGGATAGACCATTGTTTTCACACTCCACCACTAGGTGGCACTAGGGACCAACAATCTCAGAGTAGATGCTGGACTTAGCTGGTGACAGAAGGAACAAGGATTTTGTCAGAACACTGAAAGTTGTAGGCTTCCTGTGCTAGGGTTCTGGGGATTGGAGAAAGTCACTCTGTATACACACTTTTTCTCTCTGAGAGCACATAGGATGTGCCATTCAGGAGGCACTAGGAGCAAATCCAGGCAACTTACTAGGTAGGAAAATAAATAAGCTGAGAAGTCTAAGACGGCTTTAGGTTGCACATCTGTGAAATTGGGAACTAGATGGCAAAAGATCAAACAAAATTGATGACAATGTGTATTTTCATTCATAGATCAGGAAAATGAATAACCCATTTCATTAAAATGACATCTATTGGGAATATAGTAATTTTAAAACGCTGCTTAAAATCACGTGCAAGTTTGAAGTTTTCTTCTCACCTATGTTTCTTGAAGATGCTGTTCTAAAATCTTAATTACCTGCCAAGCTCACACCCTCTCCTGCCTCCGGTGGTTTTTTAGACTGTGTTAGAGATTATTCTTGAGCCTGGATTCAGAGAGTTCGGGTGGCCTCATAGTCACTGAGCTAATGGCAGAATTGGAAAGTAAACTCAGATTGTCCTGCTAGGTTCTAACTTGTGTGCATTGCCTGCCTAGAACTGACCAGCAATTCGATCTAGAGCAGTGTTCAGTATCTCATCTCACAGGGGGTCCAATAAGCCAAAAGTTTTGGGTGAAGTTACTGATACGTTCCCCTTCTGTCTATATAACCATGATAAAAATCCAGCCCGAAGGGTTCAGGAAAGGAAGTGAAGAACCTGTTCTTCTGTCTGCTCCAGGGGCTTCATTGGCTAGAGAAGACAATCAGGCATGTGCACAGATGTGAGTTACTTGGAACTTAAGGGTGTGCTCCTGGGACCTCTTGAAAGGATACTAAACTATTTCTTTATTCTTTTCCGTTACCAGATTGGATGATTTGCTATCCATATGAGACAGTTGTTCATGTCCTGTTGTGCATTTTTACTTTCTAAGAACTTTCAGAACTCTTAGGTTTATTTCATTAAATGTTCTAGAAGTCTATACTCTTTGAAGATATTCTCATTTATCCAATAATTTGTTTCGGAAGGTAATTTAGGAGCATGGGTCTGGAATTTATGGCAGTGATCGTTTTCCTTCAATATCATCAGAACTTTGCCCAGATTTTCCTCTCAAACGTTGTTCCTTCTAATCTTCCTCCTCAGCTGCTCCTTTAGGTTTTTCTCCAGCTAACCTCTCTGCCTGGAGCCATTGTCCAAACCAAGCAGGTACCTACACTGTCTTATCTGATAAGGCAAAACAGAGATCCAACTGGTGACTGTCCTGTAGACTCACCCTCTCTAACAGAGTTGTTTTTGTTTTAAATGTTAGTGAGATATAATTGACATACATTATTGTGTTAGTTTTAGAGGTAGAACATAATAGTTTGAGAGAGATATATATGTAATAATTGATATATATATCCACACACATAATGATTATCATAATCATACCATAACTTGCATCACCACACATACTTCTGTTTTACTTTTCTTATGATGAGAATTCTTAAGATTAACACTCCTAGCAACTTCTCAAATACGCAGTACAATATTGTCAACTGCAGTCCCCTTGCTGTATTTTATATCCCCCGACTTATTTATAACAGGAAATTTGTCCTTTTTGACTCATTTTTGCCCACGCCTCACCAAGCTAGGAGTTTGCTTGTTTGTTTAGATTCCACACGTGAGTGAAGTCATGCAGTATTTGTCTGATTTTTTCACATAGCATAATGCCATTGAAATGCAGCCACGTTGTCACAAATGGCAAGATTTCATTCTTTTTATGGCTGAATTATATTCCATTCATTATGTTGAGGTATGTTCTCTCCCTACTCACTTTGTTGAAAGTTTTTATTATAAATATATATTGAATTTTGTCAAATGCTTTTTCTGAAACTACTGAGATGATCATATGATTTTTATACTTAATTTTGTTAATGTGATGTATCACATTAATTTTTCAACATTGAACGATCCTTTCATGTCTGGAATAATCCTGCTTGATCATAGTGTGTGATCCTTTTATGTATTGTTGGTTTTGGTTTGCTAATACTTGGTTGAGAATTTTTGCATCTATGTTCAGCAGGATTATTGGCCTGTGATTTTCTTTTCTTATAGTGCCTGTGTCTAGTTTTGGTTGTAAAGTAATGCCAGCCTCATAAAATGAGTTTGGAATTGTTTGAGAAGGAGTTGTATTAATAATTGTTTAAATGTTTGGTAGAATTCAGTTATGAAGCCATCTAGTCCCAGACTTTTGTTTGGAGGTTTTGGTTACAGATTCAATCTCCTTAATAGTAATTTGCCAGTTTAGATTTTCTGTTTCTTCATGATTCAGTCTTAGTAGGTTGAATGTTTCTAGGAATTTGTCCATTCTAGGTTTTCCAGTTTGTTGGTATATAATTACTTGCATTAGTTTTTCTCATCCTTTGTATTTCTGTGGTATCTCTTATAATGTCTTCTTTTTCATTTCTGATATGAGTCCTCTTTTTGTCTTGGGAATTCTAGCTAAAGGTTTATCTTTTTTTTTTTTTTTAAGAAGCTCTTAGTTTCACTGATATTTTCTGTCATCCTCTTATTCTTTATTTCATTTATTTTTGCTCTAATCTGCTATTTCCTTCCTTTTCTTAATTTTGGCTTAGTTCATCTTTTTCTAGTTCTTGAGATGTAAATTTAGATTGCTTATTATAGGTCTTTTTTATTTCTTATATAGGCTTTTCTCATTATAACCTCCCTCATAGACCTACTTTTGCTAAATTCCTACATTTGGGCATGTTGTATTTCCATTTTCATTTGTCACAAGATATTTTTTATTTCTCTTTTTATTTCTTTTTTGAGCCATTGGTGGTTCTGAGCAAGTTGTTTAATTTCTGCATATTTGTGAACTTTCCAGTTTTTATCTAATTGATTTTTAGCTTCATACCATTGTGATTAGAAAGATATTTGATAGGATTTCTGTCTTTTTAAATTTATTAAGACTTGTTTTGGGGCCTAAAATATGATCTGTCCTGAAGAATGTTCCATGTGCGCTTGAGAAAAATGTGTATTCTGCTTGTGGATGTAATGTTCTGTGTCTATTTTTTTTTTTTTTTTAAAGATTTTATTTATTTATTTGACAGAGAGAAATCACAAGTAGACAGAGAGGCAGGCAGAGAGAGAGAGAGGGAGGCAGGCTCCCTGCCAAGCAGAGAGGCCGATGCGGGACTCGATCCCAGGACCCTGAGATCATGACCTGAGCCGAAGGCAGCGGCTTAACCCACTGAGCCACCCAGGCGCCCTGTTCTGTGTCTATTAAGTTCATCTGGTCTAATGTTCATTTAAGTCCAGTGTCTATTGATTTGCTGTCTGGATAATCTATTCATTGATGAAAGTGGGTATTGAAGACTCCTATTATTATTGTATTGGTGTCTGTTTCTCCCTTTAGACTTACTAATAATTTGATTTATATATTTAAGTGCTCCTATATTTGGTGCATAAATATCCTCGTGTTGTTTCCTAGTACAGTCTTTGTCTTAAAACTTTGTTTCCTAGTCCAGTCTTTGTCTGAAAGTATATTTATCTTGCTGATAACAGGTAAAGCTACCTCTGTTTTTATTATTTCTGTTTGCATGAAATGTTTGTTTCCATCCCTTCACTTGGAATCTCTGTGTGTCCTTAAAGCTGAATTTAGTCTCATGTAGGCACCATACAGTTGGGCTTGTTTTTAAATCCAGTTAACCACTATGTCTTTTTTTTCTTTAATAGTTGACATACAGTATTGTATTAGTTTTAGGTGTGTAATGTAATGATTTGAAATTCATATATATTATGAGATGATCACCACGATAAGTTCTCTTTACCATCTGTCGTTATACAAAGTTGCTACAGTATTATTGACTGTATTCCCTAATGTCCTGTGCATTCTTATGATTTATTTGTTATACCTATAAGTTGTACCTCTATACCTTTTACCTATTTTTTCCATTCCTTACTCCCCTCCTCTCTGGCAATTACCAATTTGTTCTCTGCATTTATGAGTCTGTTTCTATTTTGTTTTGTTCATTTTCTTTTATTTTTTAGATTCCATATATAAATGAAATCATATGGTATTTGTTTTTCTCTGATTTATTTCACTTAGTATAATTTCCCTTTAGGTCTATCTATTTTGTTGCAAATGGTAAGATTTCATTCTTTCCTATGGCCGAATAATGCTCCACTGTATTTACTTTTAATTGAATTATTTGGGGCTTTTTGGGGTTCAATTGTATGTATGTAATATCCAAAATTTATGGATTTGGGATATTAACCCCTTACTGGATATATCATTTGCAAATATTATCTCCCTTTTCTTTTTGTTGATGTTTTCCTTTGCTGTTCATTTTTTTAGTTTGATGTAGTCCTATTTTGTTTATTTTTGTTTTATTGCTCTTGTCTGAGGAAATAGATCCAAAATATTGTGGCTGAGACCAATGTCCAAGAGTTTCCATGTGTTTTCTTTTAAGACTCTTACAGTTTCGGGTCTTACATTTAAGTCTTTAATCCATTTTGAGGTAAATTCTGTGGATGGTGTGAGAAAGTGGTTCAGTTCCATTGTTTTGCATGTGGCTGTCCAGTTTTCCCAGCAGCATTTGTTGAAGAGACTCTTCTCCCCATTGTGTATTCTTTCCACCTTTGTTGTAGACCCATACAGGTATGGGTCTGTTTCTGGGCTCTCTATTCTCGTTCTATTGGTCTATGTGTCTGCTTTTGTGCCAGTATCCTATGGTTTGGATTACTATAGCTTTTTGTATAGTTTGCACTCCGGGAGTGTGATACCTCCCACTTTGTTATTTCTCAAGATTGCTTTGGTTATTTGGGGTCTTTTGTGGTTCCATACAGATTTTAGGATTGTTTGTTTTAGTTCTGTGAAAAATCCCATTGGTATTTTTATAGGAATTGTATCAAATCTGTAGATTTCTTTGCATCATTTGGACATTTTAGCAATACTAATTTTCTGATCCATTAGCATGGTATCTTTCCATTTACTTCTGTCATCTTCAGTTATTTTAATCAGTGTTAGATAGTTTTCAGAGTATGGGTCATTCACCTCCTTTGTTTATTTTTAGGTATTCTTTTTGATGAAATTGCATATGGGACTGTTTTTTAAATTTCTCTTCCTGATTGGTAGTAGTGTATTGAAATTCCTTTATCTTAATTTTGTATCTTGCAACTTCACTGAATTTATTTATCATGTCTAATGGTTTTGGGGGGCAGTCTTAAAAGTTTGGTGTAGACAGTATCATGTCATCTGCAAATAGTTCAGTTTTACATATTTCTTATCAACTTTAGATGCTTTTTATTTCTTTTGTTGTTGGATTTCAAGTACTATGTTGAACAAAAGTGTCAAGAGCAGGGATTCTTGACTCATTCCTGAGTTTAGAGGAAAAGATTTCAGCATTTTACTATTAGTGTGATGCTTGCTCTGGGTTATACATGAGCATAATTATGTTGAGGTGTGTTTCCTCTATACCCACTTTCTTGAGAGTTTTTATCATAAATGAATGTTGAATTTTGTCAGGCTCTTCTTTTGCATCTTCTGAGATGATCATATGAGTTTTATCCTTCATTTTGTTAACATGGTATAACACTTTGGTTGATTTATGGATATCAAACTACCCTTTCATCCCTGGAATAAATCCCACATGATCATGGTATATGATCCTTTAAATGTATCATTGAATTCAGTTTGCCATCTTTTGTCAAAGATTTTTGTGTCTGTGTTCATTAGGAAATTATCTGGTTTGGGTGTCAGGGTCTTGTACAATGAATTAGGAACTGTTCTTGCCTCTTCTAACTTTTTTGAAATAGTTTGAGAAGTGTAGGTATTGGGTATTAACTCTCCTTTAACTGTTTGGTAGCATTCACCTGCCATCTGGTTCTGGAGTTTTGTTTGCCGTGAGGCTTTTTATTACTGATTCAATTTTATTACTGGTTACTGCTGAGTTTTTCTCTATCTTCCGGATTCACTCTTGGAAGATTTTATGTTTCTAGGAATATATCCATTTCTTCTAGATTGTCCAATTTGCTGGCATGTAATTGTTTATGGTAGTATTTTGTAATCCTTTGTATTTCTGTGGTTTCAGCTGTAATTTCTCTTTCATTTTTTAAATTTGGTCCCTCTATTTTCCTTTGATGATTCTCACTAAAGGTATATCAATTTATCCTTTCAAAGAATGAGGTATAGGTTTCAGTTATCTTTATAATTTTTTTCTTTTTTAGACTATTTCATTAATTTTAGATCCAGTCTTTATTACTTTCTTCCTTCTACTATATTTGACCTTCATTTGTTCTTTTTCCACTTCCTTTAGGTATAAAGTTAGACTGTTTATTTGAGATTTTTTCTTGTTTCTTGAGTTAGGTCTCCATCATCATAAGCTTCCTTCTTACATCAGTTTTTGCTACATCTCATGTATTTTGGAATGTTGTGTTTTCATTTTTATTAGTTACAAAGTATTTTTTGATTTCCTTTTTGAGTTCTTTGTTGGTTGTGTACTATAGGGGTGTTTGGCCTTCCATGTGTTTGTGTTTTCCTTATAACTGATTTCTAGTTTTATATCATAGTTGTTTTAAAAGATGCTTGATATGATTTTAGTCTTCCCAAATTTTTGAGATTGGTTTTTGTGGCCTAACATGTGATTTGTCCTGAAGAATGCTTCATGTGCACTTAAAAAGCATGTGTATCCTCTGTTTTTAGATGGAATGTTCTGTATGTATCTACTAAGTCCATCTGGTCTAATGTGTCATTTAAGGCCACTGTTCTATTGATTTTCTTTCTGGCTGATATATCCACTGATGCATGTGAGGGTGTTAAAATCCCCTAATATTATATTACTGTCCATTTTTCCCTTTAGGTCTGTTAATATTTCCTTTACATGATTAAGTTCTCCCATGTTGGGCACATAGATATTTGCAGTTGTATCTTGTTGGATCTTTATCATTATGTAATCTTCTTTTTCTCTTTTTACAATCTCTGTTTTAAAGTCTATTTTCTTTGATTCAAGTATTGCTACCCCAGCTTTTATTTTCATTTCCATTTAAATGGAATATCTTTTACCATCCCTTCATTTTCAGTCCATGTGTGTCCTTAGGTCTGAAATGAGACTCCTATAGGCAGCATATACAGGAGTCTTGTTGTTGTTGGTTTTGAATCTATCCAGCTGCTGTATGTCTTTTGATTGGAACATTTAGTTGATTTACATTTAAAGTAATTTTTTAAGTTTTTATCTTAATTTAATTTCATTTCATTTTATTAGTTTCAGGTGTACAATATAGTGATTCAGCACTTGTATACATCACTCAATGCTTATCACAAGTGCACTTCTTAATCATCATCTATTTCACTCATCCTCCCATCCCCTTCCCCTCTGGTTTTTTATAATTAAGAATCTTTTTCTTGATTTGTCTTTCTCTTTTTTTTCCTCCTTGGATCATCTGTTTTGTTTCTTAAATTCCACATATGAGTGAAATCATATGGTATTTGTCTTTCTCTGACTCACTTATTTTGTTATGATATGTTCTAGCTCCATCCATGTCATTGCAAATAGAAAGATTTCATTCCTTTTTATGACTTAATAGTGTCTACCTATATTCATATATAGATAGATAGATAGATAGATTCATATATACACACACACACACATCCTGTATCTTTATCCATTCGTCAATCGATGGACACTTGGGCTGCTGTCTTATCATGACTATTGTAAATAATACTGCTATATAAATGTGGGGGTTTATGTATCCCTTTGAATTAGTGTTTTTTGTTTTTTGTGTTTTTTTTAATTATTTGGGTAAATATCCAATAGTGTGATTGCTGGATTGTAGGCTAGTTCCATTTTTAACTTTTCAGGGAACCTCCATACTGTTTTCCCCAGTGGCTATACCAGTTTGGATTCCCACTTAATTATATATATATATATATATATATATATTTTTTTTTTTTTTTTAATTTAAAGATTTTATTTATTTGTCAGAGAGGAGGAAGCAGGCTTCCTGCTGAGCAGTTTTGGGATGGAGTGCTTTAGGTTTTCCACATAAAGTATCATATTATCTACAAAAACTGAGAATTTGACTACTTCTTTGCTGATTTTGGATGCCTTTTATTGCTTTTTGTTGTCTGATTGCTGAGGCTAGGACTTCTAGTACTATGTTGAATAGCAGTGGTGATTTTTAACATTCCTGCCATGTTCCTGACCTTAGGGGGAAAAGTCTGTTTTTCTCCATTGAGAACTGATGTTCACTGTGGGTTTTTCATTAATGGCTTTTATGATATTGAGGTATATACCCTCTATCCCTACACTGTGAAGAGTTTTAGTCAAGAAAAGATGCTGTACTTTGTCAAATGCTTTTACTATATCTATTGAGATATCTTATGGTTCTTATTCTTTCTTTTATTAATGTATTGTATCACATTGATTGATTTATAGGTATTGAACCAACCTTACAGCCCAGGAATAAATCCCACTTGCTCATAGTGAATAATACTTTTAATGTATTGTTGGATCCTATTGGCTAGTGTTTTGGTGAGAATTTTTGCATCCGTGTTCATCAGGGATATTGGTCTGTAATTCTCCTTTTTGATGGGGTCTTTGTCTGGTTTGGGGATCAAGGTAATATTGGCCTCATAAAATGAGTTTGGAAGTTCTCCTTCCATTTCTATTTTTTTGGAACAGTTTCAGGAGAATAGGTATTAATTCTTCTTTAAATGTTTGGTAGAATTCCCCTAGAAAGCCATCTGGCCCTGGGCTCTTGTTTTTTGGGAGATTTTTGATGACTGCTTCAACCTCCTTACTGATTATGGGTTTGTTCAGATTTTCTGTTTCTTCCTGGCTTAGTTTTGGTAGTTTATATGTCTCCAGCATTGCATCCACTTCTAGATTGTCTGATTTGCTGGCAAGTAGTTGCTCATCATATTTTATTATAATTGTTTGTATTTCTTCAGTCTTGGTTATGATCTTTCCTCTTTCATTCAGGATTTTATTAATTTGGGTCCTTTCTCTCTTCTTTTTGATAAGTCTGGCCAGGGGTTTATCAGTCTTATTAATTCTTTCAGAGAACCAGTTCCAAGTTTCATTGATCCGCTCTACTATTCTTTTGGTTTCTATTTCAATGATTTCTGCTCTGATCTTTACTGTTTCTCTTCTGTTGCTGGGTTTAGGGTTTTTTGGCTGTTCTTTCTCCAGCTCCCTTAGGTGTAGGGTTAGGTTGTGTATTTGAGACTTTTCCTGTTTCTTGAGGAAGGCTTGTATTGCTATATACTTTCCTCTTAGGACTGCTTTTGCTACATCCCAAAGATTTTGAACAGCTGTGATACCATTTTCATTTGTTTCCCTGCATTTTTTTAATTTGTCTTTTATTTCCTGGTTAACCCATTCATTCTTTAGTAGGATGCTCTTTAGCCTCCATGTATTTGAGTTCTTTCCAACTTCCCTCTTGTGATTGTGTTCTAGTTTCAAAGCACTGTGGTCCAAAAATATGCAGGGAATAATCCCAGTTTTTCTTACCGGTTGAGACCTGATTTGTGACCCAGGATGTGATCTATTCTGGAGAATGTTCCACATGCATTAGAGAAGAATGTGTATTCTCTTGCTTTGGGGTGGAATGTTCTGAATATATCTGTGAAATTCATCTGGTCCAGTGTGTCATTTAAAGACTTTTATTTCCTTGTTGATCTTCTGCTTATATGATCTGTTCATTTCAGTAAGGGGGATGTTAAAGTCCCCTATGATTATTGAATTATTGTCAATGTGTTTCTTTGATTTTGTTATTAATTGGTTCATATAATTGGCGGCTCCCATGTTAGGGGCATAGATATTTAAAATTGTTAGGTCATCTTGCTGGATAGAGCCTTTAATTATGATATACTGTCTTTCCTCTCTCTTATAGTCTTTGGTTTAAAATCTAATTTGTCTGATATAAGGATTGCCACCCAAGCTTTCTTTTGATGTCCATTACCATGGTAAATTGTTTTCCACCCCCTCACTTTCAATCTGGAGGTGTCTTTGAGTCTAAAATGAGTCTCTAGCAGACAGCATATTGATGAGCTTTGTTTTTTTGTTTTTTTGTTTTTTAATCCAATCTGATACCCTGTGTCTTTTGATGGGGCACTTGGCTCATTTACATTCAGGGTAACTATTGAAAGATAAGAATTTAGTTCCATTGTATTGCCTGTAAGGTGACTGTTACTGTATATTGTCTCTGTTCCTTTCTGGTCTATCTTACTTTTAGGCTCCCTCTCTGCTTAGAGGTCCCTTTTCAATATGTCCTGTAGGACTGGTTTGATTTTCACAAATTCTTTTAGGTTTTGTTCATCCTGGAAGCTTTCTATCTCTCATTCTATTTTCAATTACAGCCTAGCGGGATATAGTATTCTTGGCTGCATATTTTTCTCACTTAGTGCTCTGAATATATTATGCCAGTTCTTTCTGGCCTGCCAGGTCTCTGGGATAAGTCTGCTCTAAATCTAATATTTCTACTGTTGTATGTTGCAGACCTCTTGCTGCTTGCAGGATTTTATCTTTGTCTCTGAGACCTGTAAGTTTTACTATGAGACCTGTAAGTTTTACTATTAGCTCTAGGGGTGTTGACCTATTTTTTATTGTTTTTGAGAGGGGTTCTCTGTGCCCCCTGGATTTTGATGCTTGCTCCCTTCCCCAAATTAAGGAAAATTCTCTGCTATATAATTTGCTCCAGTATACCTTCTGCCCCTCTTTCTCTTCTTCCGGGATCCCAGTTCTCCCCTCATGGTCCAGTATTTATCTTTCTTGTTCTCAGCATCCTTATTTTCCACCATTTTTATCACTAATTATCTCTTCTGCCTCATTTATCCTAGCAGTTAGAGCTGCCATTTTTTTATTGTACCTCATTAATAACCTTTTTTATTTCAACTTGGTTAGATTTTGATTCTTTTATTTCTCCAGAAAGGGATTCTCTAGTATTCTCTACGTTTTTTTTTTTTTTCAAGCCCAGCTATCTTCTAATCATCATTCTAAACTCTAGTTCTGACATCTTACTAATATCCGTATTGATTAGGTCCCTGGCAATTGGTGCTGCTTCTTCTTTTTTATTTTTGAGGTGGTTTTTTTCCTTTTTATCATTTTGTTCAGAGAAGAATAGATGAATGAGAGAAAAAAAATGCTAAAACGCTCCCAGAAAAATACACAGTAAATAAATCAGAAGAGACCCAAACCAGGGGGAAAAGAAAAAGAAAAAAAAAAGAATATGATCAGGCTGGTGAATAGAACAGAACCACATATTAAATTTGGGGTGTATTTTGGTCTGTTAGAAGAAACTGTCCCCAAAATTTTTAAAGAAAAACATGTAAATATATACAAAAATAAGGGCAAATAAGATGAAGGAATATGACTGTAAAGATGAAAATTTAAAAAGATTTTTAAAGGAATTGATAAGAAGTTGGTTGAAAAAAGAAAGAAAAAAAAACAAAACAAAAAAGAGAATGTGGACAGGCAGTAGACTAGAACAAAGCCATACACTATATTTAGGGTATATTTTGATCTGCTGGAAGAAACTGTATCCAAAATTTTTAAAAAAGAAATCATTCATATATATATATATATATATATATATATATATATATACACACAAATAAAATTAAATACAATGAAAGGGTAGAATTTGATGTAAAAGTGAAAATTTAAAAAGATTTTAAAAAACAAATTGATAAGATGTTGGTTGAAAAAGGAAAGATGAAAAATAGAAAAAAGTAAAGAAAATTTTAAAAATTAACTTTGAAAGATTAAAGAATCATGAGGGAAAAGCCATGAATTCTATGCACTGTACTCCCCAAGTGCTGGAGTTTTGCAGTTCTTATTGATTGGTAAACTTGGTCTTGGCTGGATGTTCTTGCTGATCTTCTGTGGGAGGGGCCTCTTGCAGTGATTCTCAAATGTCTTTGCTGGAGGCAGAATTGCACCACCCTTGCCAGGGGCTGGGTTAAGTAATCTGTTCAGCTTTGCTCTGTAGCTTTTGTTCCCTGAAAGCTTTCCATATAGCTTTGGAGGACAAGAATGAAAACAGTGGCCTCCCAATCTCTAGCCTCTGAAGAGCAGAGAACTCGGGGCCCACTAGCGGTCAGTCAGTTCTGTCTCCCTGGTTTCCGGCTGCACTCCGTGTTCACCCAGCCTGTGACTGAGCATTTCTGTCTGGCACATGACCCCATTTGGAGTTTTCAAACTCAGCAGATTCCTGCAGTACACACCCATGCTGTTCCTCCCTGGGGAGGGAAGGGGTGTCTCCCCAGATCTGCCATTTGTTGGATCCCTGCACAAAGAATAGTGGCCCAGATGTGCCATGGATCATGGTTTATGGAACCCCAAACTGAGAGTCCACTCCTCTGCTCCGTCTTTGCATCCAGGCTCCCCATTCTGATACTCGGGAGCTCTGCCACAATCAGGTACCTCCAGTCTTTCTGTGATCCTGAAGGTCCTGAGACCACACTGTCCCAGCAGGGGTTCCACCCTTAGCCACTGGAGTGATGTCCCTCAGCAGAGCAGACTTCTAAAAGTTCTCATTTTGTGCTTCACTGCTCTATCACTTGCCAGTAGTTGGCTGACAAAGGCTCCCTCCCTCCATGGTCTATCTTCGTAAATATTGTCTCAGATTCACTTCTCCACATGTCCTACCTTCCAGAATGTAGTCGCTTTTCTGTTCATAGGATTGCTACTATTCTTTTCTTAGATCTCCTGTTGAGTTTGTAGGTGTTCAGAACGGTTTGATAACTATCTAGGTGAATTCCTGGGGCCAGATGAAATTTAGGTATCCTACTTATCTCTACCATCTTGCTCCTCCCCATCTTGTTAGTCTTTATTTTAAAATTAATTTTGTCTGATGTAAGTGTTGCTACTCCAGCTTTCTTTTGATATCCATTTGCATGATAGATGTTTCTCCATCCCCTCATTTTCAATCTGGCAGTGTTTTTAGGGCTAAAATGAGTTTCTTATAGAGAGCATATTGATGGGTCTTGGTTTTCCACCACTTTGCCCCCCTGTGTCTGTCTTTTTTTTAATATTTTATTTATTTATTTGACAGAGAGAGAGAGACCACAAGTAGGCAGAGCAGCAAACAGAGAGAGAGGAGGAAGCAGGCTCCCTGCTGAGCAGAGAGCCTGATGCGGGACTCGATCCCAGGACCCTGAGATCATGACCTGAGCCGAAGGCAGCGGCTTAACCCACTGAGCCACCCAGTTGCCCTCTTCCTGCTTTTTTTAAAATCACCCCAGTTTGCTAATTTATTGATAATATGTCTTGGCTGGGAACTGCTTTTGTTGATTTTGATGGGAGTTTTCTCTGCCTCCTGGATCTGGATATGTGTTTCCTTTCCCAGATTAGGGAAGTTTTTAGCTATTGTTTTGTCAAACCAATTCTCTTCCCCCTTTTCTCTGTCTTCTTTAAGGACCCCTAAAATATTCATACTATAACTGAGTGATGTAGTCACTGAGTTTCCTAAGTCTATTCTCATTTTGCATGATTTTTTTTTCCAGTTTGATTATTTTCCATTTCTCTCTTTTCTAGGTCATTAATTTGCTCCTCTGCTTTTTCCAACCTGCTCTTCACCATCAAGTATATTTCTCATTTGATTTATTGAGCCCTTGATCTCTGCTGTTTTCCTTATATCTGTGGTAAGGGTCTCACTGATGTTCTGCACTCTTTTCTCAAGTCCAGTGAGTAACCTTATGGTCATTGCTTTAAATTCTCTATTAGACATGCTACTTATATTGGTTCCACTTAGATTGCTGGCCATGGCCTTGTTTTGTTCTTTCATTAAATTAAATTAAATTTTCTTTCTTCTCATTTTTTCTGCCTCTCTGTATCTATTTCTGTGTTAGGAAGGTCACCTATGTCTTTTGTTCTTGAAAGTAGTGACTTTATGCGTGCCTGGGTGGCTCAGTCAGTTAAGCATTGCCTTCAGCTCAGGTCATGATTCCAAGGTCCGGGATTGAGTCCCACATTGGGTTCCCTGCTCAGTGGGAAACCTGCTTCACCCTCTGCCCCTTATGCATGTGCTCTCTCAAATAAATAAAATCTTAAAGAAAAGAGTAGTGACTTCATGAAGAAGAGGTCCTGGTGTGTGTTGCAGTGCAGTCTCTCCTGTTCATCTGAACTTGGCAGTTCAGGAGGATATCCTTTGTGTGTTGCTTATATCCTGCTGTTGTGTCTGAGTCACTTTTATTTTCAGTGTAGTTATATGCACTGACTCTGCCTGCTCTGGGCTCTCTGTGCTCACTGTGCTATTAGTGGGACTCGGGCAGTCCAGCTCTGAGGTATATGCCTGCAAGGGAACTTGGTGGCAGGGCAGTGGCATTAGCAAAATTTGCACTGGGCCACTAGTTCTATGCCAGATTTGTAGAAGCACTATAGCACCTGAGGGCTGCATGAAAGCTCAGCTACAATGCCAGAGATGGCTGGGTGCACCAGAGGCTGGCAAGTGACAGTAGCTGGGGGCATGCGGCAACAGGTGGGATGCCTGATGGCAGCTGTGGACCCACTGGCTGCTGGGTGGGAATGTACAAGTTTTACAAACTTTGTCCTGAGCCCAGGGCCAAACCTACCAGGCTTGGAGTGGGCAAGTCCTCAGGAGAACTCGTGAGCATGGCACACTGCTAGCAGGTTAGGTACCAAGTGTCTGTGCAGCTCTGCCTCCCACAGATGGTCCTGTGTTTATGCTGGGGAGCACAGGGAGGAAAATGCCACCTACCGTCTCCCTCATTTTCGGAGATGTCCCCCAACATGCTCTGAAATCTGTATAAAGAGATCTGTCTCCCATTTGCTCCTGGTATTGTATAAACTGCTATCTTTATATTGTCTTTCCATGCAGGCTGCTGTCCCTTGCCCTCCGGGCTGGACTGGCTCTACTTGGCTTGTCCCTCTTCTCCCAGTGCTGAGTCAGCTGATTTTTAAAGCTGCCAGCTCTAAGTCCCACTGGTTATACAAACTTACACAGTTAAGCAACTCTGATTTTCAGAGCCAAACTTTATGGGGATTAGGCCTCCCCGAGTGAGCTCTCTGATATGAGGGTCCATTTCTCTGCCATCTCCCTGCATGGAGCTACCTACCTCCTAAGGGGGTTAAGCCTCCTTCCACCTTTCTCACCTTCCTAACCTTTCAGATGCAGCTTCTTCTCTATATTTTGCTGTGGAGTTTGCTCTGCCAGCCTTTAACCACTCTCTTGTTTATTGACTTGGATGTGGATGATACCTAGTTGTAAACATGAGAGGGATGAACTCAGGGTCCTCCTCCTACACCCTCTTCCCAAGCTCCTTTAAAGTAGTTATTGATATTTACTTACTGCCACAATTGTTTTCTGGTTGTCCTGTAATTCTTTCTTGTTCCTTTCTTCTTTTGCTGTCTTATGATTTGGTGACTTTTTTTGTTTTTTATGTATTAAACATTTTTAGTTTGTGATTATCCTGAGGTTCGCGTATAACACCCGCTGTATGTAGCGATCTATTTTAAGTAGAGGGTTGCTTAGGTTCAAACACATTTTACAAGCACTGCATTTTTATGCCCCTCCCCATTTTTTGTATTTATTTCACAATTTGTATTATTTTGTTTATCCCTTAACTGATTATTGTAGATATAACTGATTTTACTACCATTGCCTTTTAACCTTTATATTAGCTTTATAAGTAGTTGATGTACTACCATCAGTATATCGTTGCTTATACCAGTGAAATTTTTTCCTTAATTTTCACACGCTGTGGCTTCTCTTTTCTATTTAAAGAAGTCCCTTTAACATTTCTTGTAAGGCCAGTATAGTGGTTATGAACTCCTTTAGTTTTTGCTTGTCTGGAAAACTTTATCTCTACTTAAATGCTGAAGGATAATTTTGCTGGATAGAGTATTCTTGGTTGGCAGTTCCTTTCTTTCCATACTTTGAATATATTGCGCCGTTCCGTTCTGGCTTGCAAGGTTTTTGCTGATAAAATATTCTCCTAGTCTTTTATGGGTTTCCCTTGTAAGTTAAGTTGGGTTTTTTTTCTTGCTGCTTTTAAGAGTCTCCTTTTCCTTAGACAATTCTGTGTCCTGGTGTGGGGCTCTGGGTTCTACTTATTTGGAACTCTGCACTTCCCAGATGTGGGATGTCTCTTTCCTTCTCCAGGTTCGGGAAGTTTTCAGCCATTATTTCTTCAAATAAGTTTTGTGTCCCATTCCCCCTTTCTCTCCTCCCAGGACCCCTTTATGCTAATATTCATCTGCTCTCTGTTCTTTCATAAATCCTTTAAGGTATCGTTACTCTTTTAAATTTTTTCTTTTTGCTGCTCTGATTAAATGAGTTCCACTACCCTGTCTTTGAGTTCACTGACCCCTCTACCACTTCGTCTAGTCGGCTTTGGAACCCCACCATTGTATTTTCCAGTTCAGTCATTGTATTCCTCAGCTCTGGGATGTCTCTGTGTTACTTTTTTATATTGTGTATCTCTTTGTTGAAATTCTCACTTTGTTCATTCATTTCTCTTGAGCTAACATGAGCATATTTGTGATTGCTATTTTGAACTCTTAGGTATACCACTTATCTCCATTTCATTAAGATCTTTCTGAAGTTTTATCATGTTCTTTTGTTTGGGATGTATTACTCTGTTTCTTTTCTTTTCTTTCTTTCTTTCTTTTTTTCTCTCTACCTTGGTTTCTGTGCATTAGGTAGAATAGCCACTTCTTCCAGTCTGGAAGGCATGGTCTCATGCTGGAGGTGAACCTTGTTCAACCTTGCCCTTACTCTTTGTTGTCTCTCAAACCTTTGTGATTGTCCAGGCAACCTTCTTTGTCCTTAATGACTCCCGGTGGTAGAAGCCTTGCTGAGACCTGTCCTGTTCCAAAGGGGAGGATCTCTTTCAGCACTTAGATAAGGCTGATTGGAAGCTGAGCCCTCAGGCAGCAGCTTTTTAAGTATGTAAATATAGTTGGCCCTTGAACAATGAGGGGGTTAAGAACAACAGCCCTCTGCATAGTGGAAAGTCTACCTATAAGCTGACTCCCCAAAACTTGTTGACTGGAAGCCTTACTGATAACATAAACAGTCAACATGTACTTTGTATGTTTTATGTATCATACACTGGATTCTTACAATAAAGCTAGAGTAAAGAGAATGTTAGTTAAGAAATTGTAAGAGAAAATACATGTACAATACTTTACTGTATTTATTGGAAAAAAAAATCCATAGAGGTAGACCTGCACATTTCAAACCTATGCTGTTTAAGGGTCAATTTTATACACCTTTCAGGGGAGACTAGTAAATGAATGTTTTTCTCTGGTCTTTCTACACTAGTAGATAGCCCGTCACGAGCTACCTCTTTGCTTACTGTCCCATTGAACTGATAAACACAAGCCCTGCTGGCCACCGGAGCCAGGCTATTGAGAGTTGTGTCCTCTAGGTAGCAGCCAAAAGAAAGACAGAGTGCCATACATTTACATAGGTCCTTTCACAGAGATGCTGGTGACCCAGAGCATGGCAGAGGGATAGTGCGAACATGATGCCCGGCAGAGGGATAGTGCGAACATGATGCCCACAGGCCTCCCGGTTCTGGGCAGAGGACAAACCCTTGGGCCACAGCTTTTAAAAATCTACATAGGCCTTTTTTATGGAAAGACTAGCCTTCCTGTCCGCTGCCTCTGTACTACACCATGGTGTGGTTCAGGATTTCTTTTCTTCCTGCAGTCTGTGGTCACACTGCTTTGAAAAATGAAGAGATAGACCAGACGAAGTGGTTAGGCAGCAAAGCAAGGTTTATTGAGTGATAGTACAAAGCTCCTAAAGAGGGAGGGGAGTTGAGAGGGTTGCCACTGGAGTTTCTAAGTCTAGGGGGTTTTATGGGCTTTGTGATGGGCTATTTGAATCTGATGAACCTTCCATGCACCTGTCTTGCAATCAGGTTTTTGTCCTCTTTCTGTCACAGGGGAAAGGGTGAAGGGCTCCTTCCAGGGTGGTGTAAAATCCTTTAAAGTATAGTTTCCTTTTCGGGGGGTGGAGGGGGTTTGTCCCTGCCTACCTCTCTTCTAACTTATCAGTGGGATAGCAGATTTAGAACTATTTCTTTGTTATAGTCCTGTGGGACCTAGAAATGGAAGGCCCCTGGCCACCAGAACCAAGTAATCAAGGGGTGTCCCTTAGTCAGTAGATACAAAGGCCAGTGTATCAGGTAGGTGCATAGGCTCTTCTCTGGGAGATACTCCTGGCCTGGAGCAAGGCAGAGAGGGTGGAGATACTGCCCAGGGAACAGGGAGGCTGGAGGGCATCATTTCTGGAATTATTCCATATGTAACTGTGTGAAATTAGGTAATTGTCACTCAGGCGGATGCTGTGAGATAAACAAATAATATGCTTTCACAGAAAGTCTGGGCAATTTCAGTTGGCTGCCTCTACAAAAGGCCCTGGAATGGGAAATCTGCATGCACAAGCCCTTTGAGAACTGTTTCTCAATTTACTTTATAGCCTTGTGGATCTTGTGGAGCCAGCTGCTTTGGCTTTCAAAGCTAGGTATCTGGGGAAATCATCTCTCAGATGCAGATCTTAAAAGGTGGCGTGCCCTGATATAGGGTTCACACCCTTTACTCCTTAGAGAGATCAGGTTTGTGAATTCTCTTCTGGTTGTGTATTGCTGTGACAGTGGTGGGGTTTATGGCGAGTTGTGTCTCAGCCTCTTGAACCCACTTCAATGTGCATTTTTTTTCTCATTCACCCAGTGTGTAGGGGTTGGTAAGCCAGCGTCTGAATTTCTTTCAGAGGAAATTATTCCATATGTAACTGTGGATTTGGTGTGTGTTTGGTAGGAGGTGAGTTCAGGAATTTTCTGTATTGCCATCTTGAACTAGAACTCTGTAATGGAGTTTGTAGGTGATTACCAGAATCTTACCATTTGGGGGATCTAAAACATAAATATTATCCCCATTTGCTTTGGGGCATAGCCCTGTGCCCTTTCTCAGTCCTGACCTAAAACTCAGCTGCTTTGTGATTTCCAGAAAAATAACTGTGTGCTGCCTGAGGATGTGAAGAATTTTTACCTGATGACCAATGGCTTCCACATGACATGGAGTGTGAAGCTGGATGGTGAGTCAACCTTCTTGCTGTAGGGGAACGTTTCTCTGGCTGAGAATTTGGGTATCTGGATGGTTGTCATGAGTTCTCCTAAAGTGCAGCATCCAAAAGCTATGATTTTCCCCTCAAAGCCAACAAATACTATCATTGCTTCACCCACCATCCACTATGCTAGAGTCTAGCTGGTTTCCTTTTTTTGATGATTCCCAAAGCCTTTCTGTGTCTCTCGCAGCTGGCTAGAGGCACATTTTATAGCTTATTACTGAACATTTACCATGAACTTTTAGATTGGAATTATTTCCTCCATTGGCCTAGAAACCATTCTTACCACGATCCTTCTGTCACAAGAGTCCTTCTTTGAAGCATGACTATGGCCTTTGGAGTTTAGAGTGAGAGAGAAATGGACAGAGACTAGACCAATGGTCAGGTTTTCCCTTACCTACATCACGAAGATAGGCAAGCCCCTTCACAAGTGACCCACAGAGAAGAAACGAGTCACAAAGTTTTCATGAATGAGTCCTTGCTCATTATTCTAGAACCTTCTCTCATTTAATCCTCCCAATCCTAGCCTTCTTATGCTGTCCCCATTTCCATCCTCCTTTCTGTCATTTCCTGGATAGCTGAAGTCAACGCAGAGGCAGCTTCTGGTATTTCCCTCCATAATGGTCTGTTCTGCTTGGACTTCATGTAGTCTGTATACCAGCTGTTTCACTGCCTTTGGGTTTTTTTCAGCAGTTGGATTTCTAAGTCTTTGTATGCCATCCGGTGGCCATCATTCTATATGACAAGGATTCTATATAATAAGGAAGATATACAGTTACATGTTCCTTATTTACACCCTAATCACAGAAGACTAGGAATCAGGCAAGGCTGATTCCTAGTCTTCTGTCAAGTTCTCTGCAATGATTATGAAGAAATGACAAATAGAAGGGGCGCAGTCATCCATCATGGAAAGCTTACAAGAGAAGAATGGGTCAGTTATATAACCAAAGCTGTTACTTCTATGGGAATTATAACCCTTCATGCAAGGGTGGGGGGAGCAAAAACATTTTTTGGTCCTTTGCTCTTCAGACAGCCTTGATTTCCTTGGGTTCTTTTTGAGCATCCCCTTTTTTAATTTTCTTCAGTACTCTATCCTAATGCATGCAGTGGAGTCTCTTCACCCATGACTCTTGCTAAAAAAGGTTGGTGTTCTGGGGCATATGGTGCATTGGTCCTCTTCCTTCTACTTTCCATTAGACTCCTTAGCCCTGGGATCAAACAATAAGCCAGGCTTAAGTTATTCCGGCAGAAGTTCTTATGATGATCATGGTAATAAGGCTGTTTCTCTTTGCTCCTGTTTCCATAGAGCACACCATTCCATTGGGCAGCATGGCAATTAACAGCATCTCAAAACTGACTCAACTCAACCAGTCTTCTGTGTATTCACTCCCAAATGCACCAACTCTGGCAGACCTGGAGGATGATGCACTTGAAGGTAACCTGAAGGAACTTGTGCTCTGAGTTAGAAATTAGCCTGTTTGTTTCCCTTTTATAATGCTGAAAGCCATAAGAAGATGCTGTGGCATTGTAGTACCTTTCTCCAAGCCAAAACCTTCCCTGCTGTGGCTTCTTAGGACCATGGGAATAACATACAAAAACAGCCTGTATCCATAAAGGAAATTGTCATGAAGAAATGCCAAGGTTGAGATTTTTGTTTTGTTTCCAGTACCCACTTCAGGCTTGGCACATAGTTGGTACTGAATGAATGCTTAGTAAATGAATGAATGTTACAGATCACTTGACTCAGCATTTCAGCATCAATAGCTTTCAGGGAGCACGGACTCTAAAGGCAGCTCTCCTCCTCCCTCCAGGCTCTTTGCCATCTCTGATTCAAATGGCTGCAAAAAGCTATGAGCAACTGCACATAAGTGAGGACTTTGTCAATTAGAATTGTGTTTGGGTGCGTATGTCAGAGACCCAGTTACAACATCTAAACTAAGTAGGAGTTTATTTTTCTCATAACCAGAAATCTGGAATTAGGCTGATGCAGCTGTTTGAGAACATCAATAATAAAGTCTCCCTCTGGCTTTCTTCTGCACCAGCCTTTGGATATGGCCTTCATCCTCATCACTGAAGAATGTGGGCTGTACCTCCAAGCTTCCCATCTATGTACCAGGGAGGAAAAAGAAGAGTGAAAGGCAAAACAACAACAAAAACTGTCTTTTGGCAGAATCTCTTCTTTTTTATCAGGAAAACAATAGTTTTCTCAGAAGCTCCTCCCACAAGCCATTGGCCAGAACAGAGTCAAAAGTTTACCCATAGCTGCAGGGAATCTGAGGAAGTATGGTTAGCTGTGCCAGTGTTTTCCCCTCAAACAGAATTGGGGTTTAAGAAAGAAAGGGAGAATGAATATTGACTAAGCAACTAGTGTCTCCAATACTAAGGCCTTGGCTGCACTGAAGGTCTGGCAGAGAGAACCGATGCAAGGCTTCTCCAACTGCACAAGCAGGTATACACTAGTTCAGGCAAGGCATCCCTTCAGTTGCAGACCACACAAATAAAGCAAGTGCAAATGAATATATTGGTTTCCCAGTGCATATACAAATTAGGTTTATACTATGTTATGGCCTTTAAAGTGTGATTTCTAAAAAACAATGTACAACCTTAATCAAAAAAGTACTTCATTGCTAACATGTCAACCATCATCAGCTCTCAGCAAGTTGTAATCTTTTTGCTGATGGAGGGTCTTGCCTCCATGTTGATGGCTGCTTAATGATCGGGGAGGTAGGTTGCGCAAGGCTGCGGTAGCTTGGCAATTTCTTAAAACAATGAAGTTTCCCGCATTGATTGACACTTCCTTCCATGAATGATTTCTTTATACTGTGCCATGCTGTTTGATAGCATTTTACCCACAGTAAAACTTTTTTCAAAATTGGTATCTTGCTTCTCAAACCCTGCCACTGTTTCATCATCTAAGTTTATGTGATAGTCTAAATCCTTTGAGCTGATTTCAGTAGTCTTCATAGCCACTTCAGTAGGAGTAGAAGCCATCTCAAGAAACTTCTTTGCTCACCCATAAGAAGCAAGTCCTCATCCATTCAAGTTTTATCAGGGGATTGCCAACAATTCAGTCACATCTTCAGGCTCTCCTTCTAATTCTAGTTCTCTTGCTGTTTCTACCACATCCAGTTACTTCCTCCACTGAAGTTTTGAATCCTCAAAGTCATCCCTGAGGGTTGGAATCAACTTCTAGAGTCCTGTTAATGTTCATAGTTTGACATCTACCCATGAACCATGAATGTTCTTAATGGCACCTAGAATGGCGAATCCTTCCTAGAAGATTTTCAGTTTACTTTCCCTGGATCTATCAGAGGAATCACTGGTTATAGCTCCTATAGCCTTATGAAACATATTTCTTGAATATTCAGACATGTAAGTTCAAATGACTTCTTGATCCATGGGTTGCAGTATGGGCGTTGTGTTATCAGGCATAAGAACAACATTCATCTCTTTGTACGTCTCCGTCAGAGTTCTTGGGTGACCCAGGTGCATTGTCAATAAGCTGTAATATTTTGAACTTCTTTTCTGAACAGTTGGCCTCAACAATTGGCTTAAAATACTGAGTAAACCATGTTGATAGAAGATGTGCTATCATCGGGGCTTTATTGTTTCATTCATAGAGCACAGGCAGAGTTGATTTAGTATAATTCTTCAAGGCCCTAGGATTTTTCAGAACAGTCCATGAGCATTGGCTTCAACAAAGTCACCAGCTGCAACAGTCCCTACAAAGAGTCAGCCCGTCCTTTGAGGCTTTTGAGGCCAGGCATTGACTTCTTTAGCTTTCAAAATCCTAAGTGGCATCTTCTAACAGAAAGATGTTTTGTCTACACTGAGAATCTGCTATTTAGTGTAGCCACCTTCATTATCTTAGCTAGATATTCCAGATAACTTCCTGGTTTGCCTTGGACTTTTATGTTATAGAGACAGCTTTTCCTCAGACCTCATTAACCAATCTCTGCTAGCTTCAGACTTTTCTTCTACAGCTTCCTCCTCTCTGTCAGCCTTAGAATTGAAGCTAGCCATGCTCTGGAATAGGCTTTGGTTTAAAGGAATGTTGTGGCTGGTTTGATCTTCTACCCAGATCATTAAAACTTTCTCCGTATCAACTATAAGGCTATTTTACTGCCTTACCATTCATGTGTTCAGTGTAGTAGCACTTTTAATTTTCTTCAAGAACATTTCCTTTGCATTTATAAGTTGGCTGTTTGGAACAAGAAACCTAGCATTCAGCCTATCTTGGCTTTCAACATGCCTTCCTCACAAAGCTTTTGATTTGTGAGAGACGTGCAATTCTTCTTTTCACTTGAACCTTCTAAGGCCTTTGTAGGGTTTTTGATTGGCCTAATTTCATTATTGTATCACAGGGAATAGAGAAGCCTGAGGGGAGGAAGAGAGATGGAATGGCCAGTCAGTGATGCATTCAGAACACATAGATTTATCAGGTTTGCTGCCTTCTGCAGGTGGGTTTTATGGCACCTCAGAATGGTTATAGTAGTATCAAAGGACTTTGGTCAAGAAGACAGGCACAAACCTCACCACTACCACATCTCCCAATCCCCACATTTTGCAGGCCCTTGGTCTCTGCAACAGTGACTATGATAACAGCTCCAGCAGGCCCTGTGGAAGCCTGAATTGTGCCTTGTTAAGGTTGAGTGCCCAACCATGCATACTTCACAGATCTGTTGGGGCTGGCCTCTCCTCACAGCAGTGGTAGTAGATCTCATTTCTCGAGCATACTGGTGCATACATACCTTGTTAAAACATACCCCTACCCTGGCTGGGGACCAAACACTGCCCACAATAGGCAAAGAGAGCCTCTACAAATGACTGCACTGAAGGAAAAAGAGGCCAGGACAGAGGAGGGCACATACAACACATATAGGAGACACCTCTGAAGCTCCAGGTCCCAGTGACAGGGGACACTGCGCTGTAGGGAACTACAGAACTGCTTCTTCATAAGGCCGTTACTTTTTTTTTTTTTTT